>NC_043707.1:135500563-135501901 GCF_006229205.1 Suricata suricatta
TTTTGATCTGTACATGTCATCATCTTTTTTTTAATGTGTTTATTTAAAAAAAAATTTTTCTGTTTATTTATTATTGATACAGAGAGAAACAGAGCATGAGTGGGGGAGGGGCAGAGAGAGAAGGAGACCCAGAATCTGAAGCAGGTTCCAGGCTCTGAGCTGTAGCACAGAGCCGGATGCGGGGCTCAAACCCACAAACTGTGAGATTGTGACCTGAGCTGAAGTCAGACACTTAACCGACTGAGCCACCCAGGCACCTCATGGACATGGACATGTCATACTCTTATGTTTTAAGACTATCACTCTGGCTGTTGGGTAAAGAATATACAGGGCTAATTAAGGGTGGTCCCAGGGAGACCCACTCAAGGCTGCTCCAGGGGGCTTGCCAGAAACCACAGTGGCTTCGACTAGGGTGAAGCATGAGGGTAGAGGCGTAGGTTTTGAAGGGAGAACAACAGAATCCACTGCTGCAGGGACCCGGGGTACAGGACAAAACACAGAGGAGACAAAGATGGCCCCAGAGTCTGCGGCTTATACAGACAGGTGAGTCATTTATTGACAGGAGGGATTGGGCTGCAGGGTTTTATGGGGATCTGGAATTTTGATTTGGCTACAATAAGCTGCCTGTTAGACACCCAAGTAGAGATGGTGTTGGGTGCTAGAAACTGGAGCATAGGAGATGGGTCAGGGCAGGGGCATCTTTGTGACCCAGATGGTACCAAATGCCCCGAGATTGGGGGAGGTTGCCAAGGGGTGAGTGGTAGAGGTTTAAGAGAAGGTGGGGAATAGTCGTGTCGGAGAATGGGGACAGAGTGGTTAAGGGAAGTGACAGAACAGTGCCTGGCAAGTGGGAGCTATTTGGTAAGGATCTGTTGGATGCATGCATGCATGGGTGCGTGCGTGCTTGCGTGCACGGGTGCATGGGTGCATTCGTGCGTGCATGCATAAAAACTTGTAGGACTACTGCGCAGAGCTGAGCAGGAAGGGCAGCTGGGGAATGTAATAGATGGTAGATGCTCTGGGATTTCAGGGGCTCGCAGGGCTGGGGAGAGGCCAAGACGGTTTTCTGACAGTAGAAGGGATTAGGTCTGAGGCTGGAGAGCCGCCAGGGCTCTGAGAGAGTTGGAGAGACGGGAAAGTTACACCTCCACCCTCCACGGAAGGGAATGGCATTAGCGGGATTAGGCATGCAAGAGACTGGGCGCACTCCTGCTACCCCCCCCCGCCCCCCTGCAGAGCCGAGCGGCCCAGGTGTGACATCTGCTAGACAGCATGTCCTCGGGTCTCTGAGTGGGGGAGGGCACGAGTATTATGGTCTTTGTGGTTGACAGCTGAAAG
>NC_043707.1:135502001-135515171 GCF_006229205.1 Suricata suricatta
TTTTTCTGTTTATTTATTATTGATACAGAGAGAAACAGAGCATGAGTGGGGGAGGGGCAGAGAGAGAAGGAGACCCAGAATCTGAAGCAGGTTCCAGGCTCTGAGCTGTAGCACAGAGCCGGATGCGGGGCTCAAACCCACAAACCGTGAGATCGTGACCTGAGCTGAAGTCAGACACTTAACCGAGTGAGCCACCCAGGCACCTCATGGACATGGACATGTCATACTCTTATGTTTTAAAACTATCACTCTGGCTGTTGGGTAAAGAATATACAGGGCTAATTAAGGGTGGTCCCAGGGAGACCCACTCAAGGCTGCTCCAGGGGGCTTGCCAGAAACCACAGTGGCTTCAACTAGGGTGAAGCATGAGGGTAGAGGCGTAGGTTTTGAAGGGAGAACAACAGAATCCACTGCTGCAGGGACCCGGGGTACAGGACAAAACACAGAGGAGACAAAGATGGCCCCAGGGTCTGCGGCTTACACAGACAGGTGAGTCATTTATTGACAGGAGGGACTGGGCTGCAGGGTTTTATGGGGATCTGGAATTTTGATTTGGCTACAATAAGGTGCCTGTTAGACACCCAAGTAGAGATGGTGTTGGGTGCTAGAAACTGGAGCATAGGAGATGGGTCAGGGCAGGGGCATCTTTGTGACCCAGATGGTACCAAATGCCCCGAGATTGGGGGAGGTTGCCGAGGGGTGAGTGGTAGAGGTTTAAGAGAAGGTGGGGGATAGTTGTGTCGGAGAATGGGGACAGACTGGTTAAGGGAAGTGACAGAACAGTGCCTGGCAAGTGGGAGCTATTTGGTTAAGGATCTGTTGGATGCATGCATGCATGGGTGCGTGCGTGCCTGCGTGCACGGGTGCATGGGTGCATTCGTGCGTGCATGCATAAAAACTTGTAGGACTACTGCACAGAGCTGAGCAGGAAGGGCAGCTGGGGAATGTAATAGATGGTAGATGCTCTGGGATTTCAGGGGCTCGCAGGGCTGGGGAGAGGCCAAGACGGTTTTGTGACAGTAGAAGGGATTAGGTCTGAGGCTGGAGAGCCGCCAGGGCTCTGAGAGAGTTGGAGAGATGGGAAAGTTACACCTCCACCCTCCACGGAAGGGAATGGCATTAGCGGGATTAGGCATGCAAGAGACTGGGCGCACTCCTGCTACCCCCCCCCGCCCCCCTGCAGAGCCGAGCGGCCCAGGTGTGACGTCTGCTAGACAGCATGTCCTCGGGTCTCTGAGTGGGGGAGGGCACGAGGATTATGGTCTTTGTGGTTGACAGCTGAAAGGCAAGGTGCAGGGAGGCTGGGGGCTCCCCTCCTTAGGGTGATGCGGGCACAGTCCCGCCCGGAACCCTCCAGCACTTCTGGCTGGCTCCACACTTGTCTGTCGCTTTGTCTGAGACCCCACCTCTTGTGTTAGGACAGGGAACGGGAGGCATCTGTTTACAGCAGACCTTAAGGAAGAGCCCTCCAACCCCCGTAGAAATGGGCATCTTCTTGTCAGGGGCTGTGTGACGGTGAGGGCGCCTTGTTTGTGTTGGGGGGGGCTCTTTAAATTTCAGTGATTCAGGAGTTCTGGGAAAGGACGGCGCTTGGTGACCGGCCTTGGGGCTTTCCCCTCTGGGTCTGGCCACAGAGAGATGCCAGGCTGAGGCTGCTAGATGCCAGGGGCCGGTGTGGATCGTTTTCTCCATTCATAAGCACCTTGGTTCTCACGGGCTCCCCAGAGTCCATGAAGCCCACGCCTTTCTGGTCAAGGGCTCCACGTTTGAATCTGCAAATAGGACTTAACTTCACGGGGTTTGGTTCTTTCTCTATAAAATGAGGGTTAGGTTAGGACCTACTTCGTAGAGCCGTGGAATAAAATAGATTAGATAAAGTGCATAAGCTATGGACCGAACTCCTGGGGCCCATATTAGGCATCGTCAGAGATCTAGAACTTTCCTTTCACAAATACTCAGTACTTTCACAAATCAGAAGGACCTTCCTCGTCACCAGTAGTATTGAGTAAGGTTTTTGGAGCTGTTTGATCGATTTTTGCATTGCAAATATCCCTCTCGGCTCCCCTTCCTAAAAACCGGTGCTTTCATTTTTGTTGTTATTGCTAAGTAGTATTGCAATATTTAAATAGCGTGAAATGCCTTGGGTTGATGCAAATAGAAAACGCTCAGCTCCTGAGTCGCTGACTGTGGGCAGGTGGCCACGGACCCCACTGCATTGTGGGAGGGCCCCAGTGCCTGGAGCCCAGGTCTCCCCCCCGGGGGCCCCACCTTGACCTCTGTGGTACCAAGTGACCTCTTACTGCCCTGTCATTTGATGTTTGGCTTGTCCCTTTCTGAGAATAGTGCTGACTCACTCCTCCCAGCTTCCCACCTCAGCTCACCTCCCGTGAGCGGGCACTCCTGCCTGATTGTTGCCTCCTCTTCCTCGCAAATAGGAAAGTGAGGTCCATCCAGAGGAGAAGGAGCTGTCCTGACTGTTGGAGGGTAGGGGCAGGTTTAGTTGACTTGGACTGAGTTGGTTCCTAATCCTGGCATTAGACGTATTCTCAGGCTGTCACGTCATGTCACAGTAAAATTCATTAAAAGGCTAAGGCTGCTGTCCCCATAACTCCTCCAGTATGAAACCCAGCACCAGTGGTGGGGCGAAGCCAGTTTAAAATCCTAGCCCACTTTGGGGCGCCCAGGTGGCTCAGTCGGTTAAGCATCTGATTTCGGCTCAGGTCGTGATCTCACAGTTCGTGGATTTGAGCCCCGCGTCGGGTTCCGTGCTGACAGCTCAGAGCCTGAAGCCTGCTTCAGATTCTGTGTCTCTTTCTCTCTCTGCACCCCCACCTCTCAAAAATAAATAAACATTAAAGTTTAAAAAAAAATCCTAGCCCACGGGATTGACCCCTGAGCAATGCTGCCCCTCCCCCAGGATCTCCACAAGACTTCCACTCTCAGAACTGTCTCCAAATCCCATGGGAGATTAACATCCTTTGCCTCCAACCTGGATGGAGAAACTCTTGCTCATTTTTGGAGAGAGCTGCTGGGGGTGGGAGGCTGTGTTGAATTTACTTTCCCTGGGCACCACCCAGCTGTCTCCCTGCGCTGATCACCCCCTCCCTAATCAGGGCGTAACCAGAGAGGGGCTCAGATGAGGGGTGCGGACGGACCCTGAGAGACGAACTTGGCCTCTAGCAGGGAGGAGTGCTAACGGCAGAGTTCTCCTCGGGCTCCTTCCCTTTGGGTCTCGGGCACAGCCCCCTTTGCTGGCTGCCCCACAGTTCCCATCCCTCGCCCCGCTTTGGCGCCCGCTGAGGACTGTCCTGAAATCCACCTCACTCCCAAAACACTTTAAAACGTCCATGGCCTTAGAGCCCTTCATAAGCCGCATCATTCAACCCTGATTTGGCAGAGAAAAAGGCAACACTCCTGCCGCCTCTCCCGCTCTCTCCGCTGCATGCCAGAATCACACCTTCTCCCAAACGCTTGCAGGAATGTGTACGCACGGTGCTAATTATGCTCATTTATGTGAATGGTTTCCATTTAAGCCTAATTACTGTACTGGAGGCTAACACTTCTGCTTATCCTTAAATACGTGTCAAATTAACTTTGTTATGAGTTGTGTTTAAGGCCGCAGAGAAATATAAAGAGCATCCTTGGAGTGAGATGGCCCTCATTTTACCCCTCGTTTCCTCAGGGGCACTGGGGAAGAATCGAATGTTCCTCAACCCATTTTCTTTTCTTGGCGTGGAATAAATAACTCCTGGCCCCCAGGAGTCGCCAGGAGGACCACAGGAAATGGTCACTTGTATTCCTTGATCCGCCCCGTGTTGAAGGCGGTGTTCAATAGCTGGTGAGACAGACTGTCACCGCCCCCTCGGGCTTTATGGTCCGGTCAGGACAGCAGAAGGTGCGTAGTTAATGCTTACACAACGAACATGTATTGAGCTCTTACTGTGTGCCAGGCACTGTTTTAAGCATCTGATCTGATCCTGTGTCAGCACTGTGAGGAAGCTAATGTTGTCCCCGTTTCACATATGAGGAAACTTAGGCCTAGGCGTGGCCGTGGCTGAGCCGGGCTCGGATGCGCATAGTGTGACTCAGTGTGTGCGCTGCAAGAGGGGTGACTGCAGGGAGCCGCGGGAATGGAAAGCGGGGTGCAGCGTGGGAGGGACCCCCGTCGCCTTCGCCTTCGCTGTATTCTGTTGGTTAGAAGCCAGTCACAGGCCTTCCCCCCACTCAGGGGGAAGGGGTTGCACAAGGGTCCGGACACCGGGAGGCTGCCCACAGGGGAGTCACCCGAGGGTCCCTCCACCACAGTTTCTGATTTTATTTGTGGACCTTTTGTCCTTGTCCTTTCTTGTCATGTCAACTGTTGGCAACTGAAAAGGGAAAAAAAGTCGCATTTCTGACATTTTTTCCTGATCCTCCTCTATTGCAGGTACCAGCCCTCCGGGCACTTACTGCCCTCGTGGCTGGTTCTACGGTAAATGGGCCCAGGAATTTTATAAAAGAGAAATCAAGCTGGAGGCAGGGTCAGCAGAGAGAAGGCAGAGCCCGGCGAAGAATTCAGACGTTGTATCCACGGTTTCAAACTCATTCATTCACTTGTTGATCCCTGTCTGCATTCGTTCACGTGGTCACGTGGCCGTGCGTTTTTTGTCTGCGCTTGAGGTCCTGGCCGCATCCCTCCGTGGCATCCAGAAGGGCAGGGGTAACGGGCAGGAGAAGGTGGACTCCCTGGACCTGGACACCTTGGGTGGTTTCACGCCCCATGGGCAGGGGGACCCCTGGGGTCCCCTGAAGGGACACGTTGAGCGCTCGTGGCCGTGCTGTGCCGTGTCGGACAGCGGCATGAGGTCCCCAGCCTTGGAGCACACGGCTTTTTAGTGTCGGTGACAGTGTTTTATAGCCTTTCCATCTCTTCTGTTTTCTGCTGTCTCCCCTGGGTTTGGACAGCGAGTCTGATTCCGGCAAACCTTCTCCCCACTTCTGAATTCTGCTTGCAAATTCCGGTGGGTCAGAAACCCCCATCCCCACACCAGTTAGCACTGCAAGTGAGGTGCGAGTTAATGAGTGCATTGCAACCCGCCCCTCCCCCTTGGATCAGAGGAAGGGAGCAGGTGTCATTTGAGAACAAAGCATTGCTTTGATTCCTTGCTTTTGTTTAATATTCGTTGTGTCATTTACTAGATTTTGAATTCCGGCTGTCATGTTGGGGTGACTATGTGAGTAGCCACAGAACACCCCAATTGGGTGTAACAGTGCTTTCTGAAGAAAGGAAGGAACTTGGGATGATCAGAGGCCTTGTTTTTACTCCTCACTCCCTGCACCCCGCAATATGGCACCTCTTCCCCCCCCATGGCTGCTGTCTAATGAGTGAATCAATGACCCCGGGGGTGTGTTAGTTTCCTGTGGATGCTGTAATAAATTACCACAAACCAGGGGGCTGGCAGCAACAGAAATGTATCCTCTTGCAGTTCTGGAGGCCTGAGGGATGAGCAGAAGGCAGTTGGTAAAGCTGGCGGGAAGGATGCTCAGGGCAGACTCACAAGGGCCACAAGGCACGGGGCAGGCGTGGTGGGGGTGGGGGGGCCAGGGGAGCCAGCATCCTGTGACCTCAGAGAGATCTCCGCTGCTGTGGCTGTCCCCCCCACCCCCACCACCCCCATCTCTTTCAGCAAACTGGTTTGTGGCTGACATTTAAAAATTACAGCTTGGTTCTTTTGGCTTAAGCCAGATAGCAAATTTACTCTACACTCAAGTGCAGAATCCCCGGACAGGTGCCTGTGACTCTCTGGAGGGCACGTATGGCTCAGCGAACCAGTGGTCGGGCAGGTCCGAGGATGTCTAGCCCTTGGGGGTGTAGGTGGGAGGTGAGGCATCAGTATGTGCAGGATCGACGACGTTCGGGGGTCCACACGCATCCCTCCCTTATAATTTCTCTCAGGCCGACCTTGAGCCATCCAACCACATTCGGACGCTGAGTCCTGATGCTCTTACTTAAACACAGACTCGGTGCTGGGGCCCTTCCTTCCAGGGCAGAAGCAGGTTCCGCCCATGAATTCCCTGCCCAGCGCCCTGGGTCCCTGCCTGACTCAGCTTCTGCATCTCTTCCATTCTCTTCCCTCCTGCATCTCAGATCGACAGTCAGCCCCCTCCCTGGGAGCCGGCAGCCCTTGCTGGGGCCCCAGACTGGGGCTACCGGGAGCGGCTCCCCTCTCGCCGGCCCGTTTCCCTGCGCCTCTAGCAGTGAAGTGGCGTCTCTGCCCAGCCCACCGGGAATGTCGTGTTTGTTTGTAACCGATTGTTCTTTTTTTTTTTTTTAAGTTTACTTATTTATTTTGAGAGAGACAGAGACAGCGTGAGTGGGGGAGGGGCAGAGAGAGAGGGAGACAGGGAATCCCAAGCAGGCCCCACGCTGTCAGCACAGAGCCCGACTCAGGACGCATCTCAGGAACGGTGAGCTCGTGACCTGAGCCGAAACCAAGAGTTGGACGCTTCACCCACTGAGCTACTCAGGACCCCCTGCCGTAGCTGATATTCTTAAGGCAAAGACACACATACTCACGAACTTTAGATTATTATTCTGAGTATGTTCACAACCTATCCGTTTTCTTTATGTTTTACAGCATATACTGTTATTAAAATGTGACGGTGTTTTCTGTTTGGGGTTTTTTTAGTTTTGGTTTTGGTTTTTTTAGATGTTTATTTATTTATTTAGAAAGAGAGACAGAGAGAGAAACAGAGAGAGCGAGCAGGGGAGGGACAGAGAGGGAGGGAGAGAGAATCCCAAGCAGGCTCCGTGCTGTTGGCACAGAGCCCGACATGGGGCTCGATGTTTCGAACTGTGAGATCATGACCTGAGCTGGAGTCAAAGGCCAGATGCTCTGAGCCACCAAAGCCGCCCCAAATGTGATGTTTTATGGCCAAACGTTGCTCTCCAGTTTTGCCGCCGATGTTGGCGGGAAGTGGACGGTCATAAGAACGTTGGAGCCTGTGGGCTGCCCCCCAGCTCCAGCCTTGTCTCTTGGTGTCTATGTCCCTCCTGCAGGACGGGGATCTTGGGAAGGTGACAAGTCGTGGGGACACCCATGTGTGAGTTACTCAGCAGGCTGTGAGTGACAGAGCCAGGCTAGGGAGCCCAGAACCCATGATGGAGAGAAGCCATAAGACCTGAGGCTGAGGCAAGTTTTTGAGGGTCTGAGGGTTTGGAAGCGGGGTGCGGTGCTCGAACCGAGAGCAGGCTGGGTGGCAGGCCGCTGCCAGGCTTGAAGGGGCGGGGGGGCCCGGGGGAAGGGTGTGTTTTGGTCACACGTGACTTTCCTCGTTGTGAACCTCGATGGGGAGCGATGTTTCCAGAACCTTGTCTGGGTCTGAGGGGACTGCAGGCGGGGACAGCCACCTCCCCAGAGGGTGTTGGAGGAGACACAGGGTGCCAGGCCTGTGGCCTCCCTCCTGCCTGGGCCCCTGGCCTCTGTAGTCTCACCTGGGCCAGTTGTCTGGGGTCTGGTGGCCAGAAGCAGCAGCCGATGCAGGCCTGCGGGGGCGTTTCCCAGAGCAGGTGAGGCGTGTTCCCGGGAGAGCGGTGCAGCTTCACGCTATCCTGTTCTCATCCTTTCCTTTCACATGTTCTTTTTATTTATTTTAATGTGTTTTTAATGTCTATTTAGTTTTGAGAGGTGGGGGGAGGGGCAGAGAGAGAGGGAGACACAGAATCCGAAGCAGCTCCAGGCTCTGAGCTGTCAGCACAGAGCCCGACGCGGGGCTTAAACCCAGGAACTCGAGATCATGACCTGAGCCGAAGTCGGACGCTTAACCCAACAGAGCCACCCAGGCGCTTCTTTTGAAGGTTCTTTTTAAACGATGAAATTAATAGTGATGCTTATAAATAGTCAAACAAGGGATGCCTGGGTGGCTCAGTCGGTTGAGCGTCCGGCTTCGGCTCAGGTCATAGTCTTGCGGTTTGTGGGTTCGAGCCCCACATCAGGCTCTGTGCTGACAGCTAGCTCAGAGCCTGGAGCCTGTTTCAGATTCTGTGTCTCCCTCTCTCTCTGACCCTCCTCTGCTCACGCTGTCTCTCTCTGTCTCTCAAAAATAAATAAAAGATGTAAAAAAATAAATAGTCAAACGATCAGGAGGTAGATGAAGTTGATGGTTTAGGCCCATTGCCGGCCCGCGTCCCCCTTCCCCCAGCTCCCACGTCCCCAGCCCTGGGCTTGTGTCCTTCCTGCCCACCCGGCTCTCTGGCTGGTTTGTTGAGCATTTTCCCAGCGTGTGACAGACCAGAAAGAACTCGAGGAGTGTGATGTGCTCCTTGCATTTCTGGAGCCTCTGTCTCGGTGGGATGCACCCCCAGGGGTCTCCAGCCAGGAGCCCGGGTACCCCCCTGCCTGTGTCTGCTGTCAGCTCAGCTCTGGACCCCTGGGGCTCACCAGGGAGGAGCTTGTCTCTGCAGGTGCCGGGCGGAGCCCGCTGGTCTTGGCTCCCGGCTCTCCATCTGCTCCCAGCTTCCCTCCGTGCTCTGCCCTCGCGGGATGTGGAGGTGGACGCTCGACTCTCCTTTCCCCACCCCTGCTGTTGCGCTGGGCTGGCCAGGAACGCAGAAAGACTGCTCTAACGGGGCGGGCGAGGCTCTTACTTATTCAGGCGGGACAAGTATGTGAAAGGTCAGTGAAGCCTGAGAAGCACCTGCCACGGGTGAGCCCGTCTGGCAGTGATGGCGGAGCTGTCACCTCGCTTTCTCTTCTGTGTGAGCCCTTCGGGGCTGAACCGCTGCGGGGGGAGCTCTGAGGTTGGGAGCCCTGGGCTGGTGACAGGTGAGAGCCTGGGGAGCTGGGAGGGAGGGAGCTGTTCCCAGGGGTCCCTCCAAAGATGCAGACCCTGTGATCACCCAGTTTGACCCCAGAAGGGGTCCCTGCCCATGGCTCTCTGAGCTGAGGGACATGTCCAGTGACGACAGGTGACCATTGGCCCGGGACTTTTAAAGAAGAGAGAAAAATCTTTGTCATTGTCAGGCTGTTTGTCAGTCCCAGCACGACCTGGCATTTGGGGCTGGGGAGTTCTGTTTCGGGGGTGCCCAGGGTTCTGTGAGAGGTTTAGCACCATCCCTGGGCTATACCCATTAGATGCCAGTGACCCCCCCCCACCTCCAGTGTCTCCCCGTGGGGGACAAAATCGCCCCCCACGGAGAACCGCTGGATTCCAGGATTCCGAAACTGGACTTTCCGGGACCACCGCTGGGGCACGGGGAGCTGCCTCTCACTTGGGTGCAGTTTTCAGTTTTCTTTGTTCCTTTTCCAAAAGGCTGACCTCATCCGGCTCATTTGTTTGTTTCGTTGACTCACCCTCCCTCTAACCACAAGCAGCCGTCCCACTTTGGGGGATCCCAAATGACTTATCATGGAACTTTGTATGTAAATTTGAAAGGTCTTGCCTACCACGTTGGGGGCAGCAACCCTCACCTTCTTTTTTTTTTTTTTTTTTTTTTAGCCCTGTTTGGTAAGTGCCACCCAGGGCATGGGGAGCTGCCGATTTCACAGTGAGAGGTTCGGGTCTCGGAAATCGCTAGACATTTATTTCTCTCTGGTTCGTTTGGGTCTTAGCCCAGCGACCAGCAGATGATCTAAGGGCCAGGCCGTCTGAAGTTGGCCAGGGCTTGGGGGATTTTCTGAAGGCCTGTGACCCAGGACTGGCTGTTTGAGTGAGGAGGAGGAGGAAGAGGAAGGCCCCAGGATGGACCCACCTGGGTCATGCCCCACTGCCGTGCGTGCCTCTGGGCCGGCCTGTGCACAGCTGGCTCCCCGGGGGGTCGGAGCTCGCTGCTGCCTGTGAGGTGGGCTTTCACAGAGCGCAGTGTTGTCCTGAGGCCCAGTCCGGCCAGGGCAGCCTTCTCCTTCCCTCCTTTGGGGAAGCCGGGGTGTGACCCCCGAGGCAGGAGGTTGGGTTCCCGGATTCACCACTGCTCCTCAGGGAAATGGGTTCTGGTTCCTGGCAGGGACTTGACACTTAGCGTCTGGCCCTGCCCTGGAAAACCCCAGGTATCAGGAGATCTGTGTGCCCACTGCTCCCGGCGGCCACCCGTTTCTCTTCCTCAGTGGCTCCCAGAGGCTCGGCTTAACTGGCCCCCTCCAAAGCTCGTGATTGACCTTGAGCAGTGGTTAGGGGCTGCCTTCCTTTCCCATGCACAGTGGCCTTACCCTCAGCCAGCGCTGTGAGCTCACATGCTCACCATGGACTTGCACTTGACGGGCAGCAGAGAGTGCAAAGGAAGAGAAGCTAGATCTGGCCACCAAGGACTCTTAGTCCCGGAGGGCAAGACAGGCTGTGATGCTGCCGGGCCCGGTGCCACCACCCCCGGCGGCTGCGCCCGTCGGCACCCTGGTGCAGACATCGGGCCACTGGCCCCTCTTGTCACCAGACAGTAGCCCAGGTCTCAGCAATCCTTACTGAAGGGCTGGGGACAAGCAGGAGAGCTGGGCCTGTGTGTGCTCAGAGCAGAGTTTGGAGGGCGCCTGGAATGTGCCCTTTGTTCTCGGGCACTGTTCTCCCTACCTGTACCTGTGCCCAGGCCTGGCAGAGCCGTGAGTCTTCCGGATTCCAGTGTCCGCGGAAGCTGGTCTGCTGGGGTAAAGCTGCTTTCCCAAAATAGCCGCCCAGAGGGAAGGAGCAGCCCTGGAATTTGATCCCAGTGATGATGACCATGACCGCCTTGCCCAGGCTCCTGGTCCCACCCAGCTCTACCTTCCTGACTGACAAGTCACCGAGAACTGCCGGTGGGCATGGGAACCGGGTTTTTCCTGCCTCCCCTTCCCTCCTTCCTCTTTCTTTTTGTTCTTTCTCGCCACTAGCTTTAGGTTTAGATACAAACTTGGGCTCAGGAGAGATGTGCCCGTGCCGATTGGCTGGCAGGTGGGGGGTGGGGGTGGGGAGGATCGGTGGTCACCTCTCTGCAGGTGAATGCACACCTTCTGAGGGGCCCAGGTGCTGGCAGCAAGCCCGGTGCCAGGCCCAGAGGTGGCAAGCCGACAGGTCAGACGGGTGGAGCGAGCCCCGCGCACCCCAGTCCCCCGATCCTCCCTCAACCCACAGAGCAGGTAACCCACCTTTTAATTTGTTCTGCTGGTTTAATTCGCTGTCAGCTTCAGGGAAGACTTACACCTTGAGAAAAAGACTTTGGGGATAAGCACAGGGAATCAGGAATTTGTTTCTAGAGGATTTACCGTGTTTGTAGGAAATCTGGGCTGGGCCTTAGACATTTCAAATTGTCTGATCCTGTGTTCGAGAAGGTAAACGTGTTACAGAGCCTGGTTGCTTCACTGTGAATGGGGAAGGCAAGGTCCAGAAACGAGGAGGAAGTGTTTTAGGGCTTCATCGAGGCCTGGAGGGCGGTTTTCCCTTTCCGTAGGAGGGGCTGGGCTGGATCGTATTTGGAAATTGTCTGAAGCTCAGAAGTCACCTCTCCTGGGAAGGCCGGCCACCGGCATTTTCACTCCCACCTGTGCTCAGCCCTTCTGCAGGCCTTGGGGTGGATTTCTGGCCTGAAGACAGGAAGCGAGCTCAGGTCTGAAGAGCAAAGGCAGGACTCTCCACCTGAAGCCTCAGCTTTGTCCCGTCTGACACTGAAAACGCGTGTCGCATCTTCCTCTGCACAGTCCTGTGCTCTCCCGTCTCCGGCCGTCGCGAAATGTCACCCCCATGGTCACCGGAAAGTGGCCACTGGGCCACGACTGCCTGAAACTCCCCTTGCTTGGGAGGGAAGGGGGTGCGTGGTTTCTGCTGCCATTGATCCTTTTTATAACAGAGATGTGTTTTCTGTTAAATGGTTTCTTTTCTTTCTTTCCTTTTTTTTTAATTCCAAGTTGCTTAGGTTATGGGATGTCAGTTAGGATTCCTTCCTCTGCAGGTAAGAGAAACCGCCCCCTCAGAATGACTTAAGTAATTAGAAGAGTAACTGTTTTACAAAACACTGAGCCGCTTTGAGATGTGTCGCGTCCGGTGGCTCAGTGACATCCTGGAGTCAAGTTCTCCCCGTATTTCTGCTCTGCCGTCCTCTGCACACTGACTTTGTCTTCCGCCAGCTCCCCTCCTGCCCAGCCCTTCCTGGCCTCTCTTGTGATGAGTGAGGGGATCTTTTCCGAAACCCCGACTTTCCCACACGTCTCCTTGGCCGGGGTGATGCCTCGGGCCCGGCCCCAGCCAGTCAGTGGGGAGGGAAGGAGCCGGCAGATGGAGTTCGTGAGGCGTGTGACTGAGGACTGGGGGGAGGGCAGCCCACCAGGATCTGCTACCTTGGAAACTTGATTTTAATTATTTACTTATTTATTTAAGATTACTTATTTATTTTGAGAGAGAGACCACAAGCAGAGAGAAGCAAGAGACAGAGGGAGAGAGAGAATGCCAAGCAGACTCCTTGCTGTCAGCGCAGAGCCTGAAGTGGGGCTGGATCTCACAAACCTTGAGATCATGACCTGAGCCAAAATCAAGAGTCAGACAGACGCTCAACCAACTGAGCCACCCAGGTGCCCCTGCTACATTAGAAACTTTAAATTCACTCAGATTTCTAACTGACTTGAGGGGGGCGGTCAATAACTGAACGCTCGCTCCTAAAATACGTGTATTTTATAGTCCGTTCTCAACGCGGGGGCAGCTTTAGGCAATCGTGGTGTCTGCTGTTGGCCGTTCGCTTCCCAGACAGGCCCTCTTCCCAGTGAGCATCTAGGCTGGTGGTCCTCCAGCATTTAAGCTTTCCTCCCCGTCCATGCACCTGCCATCACCCAGAGTTGGCTGTTTAAGGTCTCTGTCTAATAAGGATGAGAATAGGGAAAACTAAGGATTCTAAATTTACGAGGCATGAGATGAAAACCCCCCAGCTCAGCAAAGGGCAGGGCAGTCGCCTTCTGGCTGCCAGCCCCCAGGAGTCAGCACAATGCTCGCCGCTCACCCAGGGCCGCTGGGGGATCAGTGGAGAGACAGGCAGGCACAGGTGGCTCCTGAAATTTGGGAGAAACAAGGGTGCTGGCTGCTCCCCTGGGAAAGCTGGTTCCATCAGACATGCACCGACAGTCGTTTCTGAGGCTGAGAACATCCACAGAGTTTTTTTGGGTCCCGTCCCTGAGACACCCTTCCCCCACCCCCGCCCTGACTCTCGAGGCAGGTTTGTCTCCGCCCAGGCTCTAACCTGGA
>NC_043707.1:135515271-135532137 GCF_006229205.1 Suricata suricatta
GGGTGGGGGGGATCTCCCTCCTCCCAGTGATTCAACCAGACAGGAATCAAGGTGCCGCCCTGAAGGCACTTTGCAGATGTGGGTAGTGTGTACCACCAGCTGACTTTAAGTAAAGATGATCCTCGGTAAGGTGGGTGGGCCTCGTCCAATCAGTGGAAAGGCCTCACGAACACAGCTGGGGTTTTCCTGAGGAGGAAGAAATTCCACCTGTGGACTGCAGCGTCAGCTCCTGCCGGAGACTTTCCAGCCCGGCCGCGCCGCCCTGGCCAGCCCCACGGTCATGTGAGCCAGTTCCTTGAAATGTGCCTCTTACCCTGTCTCTCCTCCTGGTTCCGGTTCCCTGGTTAGAGTCCTAACTGATACACCCTCCCCGCGGCACCCAGGCCTGGGGGCAGTTGGGGCTGCTTTGTCCTGTCGCCCCCTTTCCACGCGGACGTGCGGATTTTAAACTACTGTCCTTTGCTAACGGTTTCTCTTCCGGGGAAGTGCTGACTTACTTACTTTTTCCCTCCTCGTCAGTGAGTCGTGGGCAGCCCCGTTGGGATCTGTTGCCGGCCTCCGCTCTCCCCACCGTCCTGTCTTCTCCTCCTGTCTGCGTCCTCCCCGCAGGTCCGGGCCGAGGCCGCACAGGCCTGCCCCCGCCAGGCGCCCACAGGGCCAGCTGTGAGTGTTTCTTTGGCAGTGTCTTAGCTGGTTGTTGTGAGTAATAGTGAAGGAAGCAATCAGCAAGTATACTGCCCTAGAAGTGCTGCACGTTTTGGGCCCGAGAGGGAAGAATCGGCAGAGCGGCGCCCAGAGCCGGCGCGAGGTGCCAGGACGAGGCCGTCAGAAGCTGTGCTCCGCCATGTTGGCTGGTAAGGCCTTCGGGGGAACGGGCTCCAGGGCCCCTGCAGCGGTCTGCGCGTGGGTGCTAAGGGGAAGGCGGCACCCAGGCTGGGGCGTGGGAGGTTTCTGGCTGCCAGAAGCTCGCACATGGGAACAATAAAAGCCCCATTTTCAGGGCACTTCGTGTGTATAAGGCCCCGTTCTAAGCATTGGAAATGGGTTCTCTCTCGGGAGCATGTCTGTTGTTACTTTTGTCTTACAGAGAAGAAAACATACAGAGAGCAGTGAGTAACAAAGGATGCGGCTCACAGCAGTGGGGGACAGGGTTTGGACCCAATGGGCAGGCTCGAGAGTCCATGCTCGTAATGCAGGGCCCATGTCCTTAGAGACGGGTCTGGGGTGGCATCACTGCCGTGTCGCGTCACATACACTGTTTCTCTCTCCCCGTAAGGCCGGGGGTGAAGGTCGTGATTAGCTTTGGAGAATGTGGCCAGCTGGGCTCTAGGAGAGGTGTCTGCCTTGGGTAGACTTTGCCTTCTCCACCGAGGTCGCTGCCCCAGTGGCTGATCAGGAAGCTTCCTAAGCGGGACTTCAGCTAGAAGAGTCTAATTCTCTGGGTCCAACCCCTCAGCCCCATCTGCTTTGGGTCCAGTGGACCATGCAGCTGGCCAGATTGCCATGGCAACACGAAGTGGACCCAGCCCACCAGAGGAGGGAGGCCAAAGACACAGCAGTGGCTTCCGTCAGTCTTGGACCACAGAGCGCATCCGTGGCTTCCAGTGGGCCCAGGATAAATAAGCCGTCAGCGGGCCTGCGCTTTGACAGAGGCCCCTAACGCAGCCTTTGGTCCTTGCCTTTCTCGCATTGGTGGCTTTGTGCTCTGTGATTGAGCCGTGAGGACGCCAGTGCCCTGTCCCACTGTTTCTGTCCTCCCGTCTGGTGCTTATAGGGATTCACACACGTCCAGGAGGCAGAACTGGATGTCAGTGGTTTACTCCTGTGACCTCCGCTGATGGGCCTCCAGGGTCCGAGAGGTGATGGGGCTTCTCCGTATCTTTGACGCCGACCAAGGACACCACCTGCTGGCACGCCCTCACTGCTCTCCTCCAGCCACTGCGTGGGGCCCCGCCCTTGCCCCGCCCACTTGCCTGGACCCCACGCTTCGGCTCTCTGTCCTGCCTCCCTCAGTGCTTCCTAGAGCCGAAGGGGACATGAGCCCCTTTCCGTCTTTATGGAAGCCAGGAGACCCCTTCGAAAGGTTTTCTGAGACTTGGAGTCTAACCTTGGCCTTGACACGTCTCCTCGGGCCCAAGCTAGTCCTCTTTCTCTTGCTGCTGGAGAGCCAAGTGGGCGGCCAGGCTCTCTTCAGCGAATCGCACTCCCAAGGGACTCATTCTGCGTCTCCTCTGGGCTCAGAGGATCCCTTTGTAACGCACACTGGACTGGCCACGCCCATGCCTACTTGGCCACAAATTCCCCTCTCTGCCCCCCAGGCCCGCAGAGCCGGGCGTGGGCTCAAGTGGGGCCCATGGGATGTCTGGAATGCCAGCCGCGGTGACAGACCAGCGCTCAGATCCCGGGGTTTTGACCAGGGCAGCCTTCGGGATGGCCTCGGAGCCGAAGTCTTTACATTTTTCCCAGCTTCAGGCAGAGGTGAAGAATGCCTGCCTCCTCCCAACCACCAGTTGATTCGGGAGCTTGAACTTTCTTTTCTTCCTTTTTTTTTTTTTTTTTTTATTAAAGGGACCACACTCTTGGATTGTGATTCTAAACGGCCTGATCCCTTGAGCTCAGCCAAAATTATTGGCGCGTAACCTCTTTTCGGATCTACCTTGGCTCCTCCTCCTGCCGGCGGAGAAACCAGAAAGGTGGCGCCTCTCAGGTTCGGTTTCCTGCCCGAGTTCGCGGACCCGAAGCAAGGAAAGAAACAAGATCCTCTGCCTCCATTCCGGACTCTGTGGGACACGGGTGTCTTTGTGGTAGTTTATTCTGCAGATTTTCCAGCCGCTGACACAGGGCATCCTCTGGCATCTGACAATGGAAGAAATGGACTTGGATATGTCTCTAGCTCTGTATCTTTCTAGAACTCCTGTGGAAACAGGCAGAGCAGTGCTGACTCGGAATGAGTCGAGAATGGACTGAGACGAAGAAGGGCTTCTCCCTCTCCGTCTCTCCTCACACACATGCACGCACACGTGCCACACACGTGCACGCTGGCCGTGGATTTGGGGGCACCCACGTGGTAAGTCAGGGGCTCCCGGTGACTCCCCCGTGCCCTGGACACTTGGCTCCCCAACAGCAGGGTCGGCTCCACGGGTGTGTCGTTTGTGTGCTTAGCAGGCCCTGCCTTTGGACTGTCGCCAAATTGAAACTTGTAATAACTCTTGGACAAGGGCCCCGTGAATGGTGTAGCTGCTTCTGATCAGCCGACTCCCGGAGGCCTTCAGGCTGCAGGTCACGAGGACTCGGTCATCCTACATCACACTCGTAACCCAGACTGGGAGCAGGACTTGGGTGCCCATTTCCCAAGAGGTCTTGGCACAGAGCAGGCGCTCCGGCAAAAGATGGTGATGGACTCACCCATTGGGTCGGGGTGAGGGGGTGTGTGGGACCAGAATGCTGTCTCCAGCTGAACCCAGAGCCGGGGCACACACAGAGAACTCCGGTCCCGCGTGTGGGGCTGCCTCCGGTGGTAATCCAGAAATCAGCCCGTGGTTTTTTTGGTTTTTGCGAATTGTATCTATTTGGGGATTATATTATTTTCTGTAGGTTGTTTTTTTTTTTTAAGTGTATTTATTTATTTTGAGGGAGAGAGAGAGAATGTGAGCAGGGGAGGGGCAGAGAGAGAATCCCAACCAGGCTCTGTGCTGTCATCGCAGAGCCCGATGCGGGGCTCAAACTCATAGACTATGAGATCATGACCTGAGCCGAAGTCGGACACTTAACTGAGCCCCCCTGGCGTCCCGTGAGATTATATTAATTTTCTAGGGCTGCTCTAACCCAGGACCACAGACTAGGTAGCCTGAACAACAAAAAATGTGTTTTCTGTCCATTCTGGAGGCTAGAAATCCAAGATCAAGGTGTTAGTGAGGTTCGTTCCTTCTGAGGCCTCTCTTCAGCTTGTAAGCGGTTGTCCCGCCCCCAGCCCCCAGGCCCCGCCCCCAGCCCCCCAGGCCCCGCCCGAGTCTTCACTAGGTCTTCCCTCTTATCTGTCTGTGTCCCAAATTCCCCTTTTTATAAGGACCTCAGTCATACTGGATTAGGACCACCCTAATGATCTCATTTTAACTTAATCACCTCTTTAGAGATTGTCTCCAAATAAGGTCACATCCTGCCGCGCTGGGGTTACAGTCTCAACATTTGAAAGGGGTGGGGGACAGTTCCACCGTCCGGGGGATTTTTCTGGGCGCTTCAAAATCTAGTTCTAATAGCTTCACACACTCTCCAGTCTGAAAGGCGGGAAATTGTCGGCTCCGGGCTCTGCCCTCCCAGCACAGGAAGAGGCGACATAAAACGCGGTGGCCGGTGGAGTGTGGCTGTGGGCGGCTGCTCAAGGGTGTGAAGCATGGCTGACCTAATGCTGCTTCCAGATAGTCACCGGAAGAGTGACGGGGCAGGGGATGGGCGCTAGCTGTTTCCCGAGTCCTGTGGGGCCTGAGCGACAGGAAATGAGTGAGAGCACGAGGAATGGGGTCAGAGTTGAGGAAAGACCTTGAGGCTGGGCAGGGGGCTGAGGCTCAGGTCAGGAGACCAGGAAGTGTGGCCCCGAGACCCGCACTCAGTCACAGGGGATGCCCCAGGAGGTAGGGCTCTCCAACATCCTCTGAACTTTGGGAGGGCCCCAAGGCCCTGATGTCCCCGTCCTGGGCTGGGCCGGCCCATCTGGACCCTTAGGAGGCTTCAAATGTGAGGTGATAATTGGTTCATGGCTTTCTTAGGGTTTATATACTCTTGTGCTTGTTTGAAATTTTTCATCATAGGGGCGCCTGGGTGGCTCAGTCGGTTAAGCGTCGGACTTCAGCTTAGGTCACGGCTTAGGTCACGATCTCATGGTTTGTGAGTTCAAACCCTGCATCGGGCTCTGCGCTGACAGCTGGGAGCCTGGAGCCTGCTTCAGATTCTGTGTGTGTCTCTCTCTCTCTCTCTGCCCCTCCTCTGCCAGTGCTCTGTCTCTCTTTCTCAAAAATAAATAAACATTAAAAAAATTTTAATGAAAATTTTTCATAATAAAATGTGTTTTTTCTTTTAAAGAGAGGGAAGGGCACCTGGCTGGCTCAGTTGGTAGAGCGTACAACTCTTGATCTTGGGGTTGTAAGTTCAAGCCCCCCGTTGGGTGTAGAGACTACTTAAAAATAAAATCTTTTTTTAAAAAGTTAAAAAAGGGGCACCTGGGTGGCTCAGTTGGTTAAGCTTCCAACTTTGTCTCAGGTCATGATCTCACGGTTTGTGAGTTCGAGCCCCACGTTGGGCTCTGTGCTGACAGCTTGGAGCCTGGAGCCTGCTTCAGATTCTGTGTCTCCCTCTGTCTCTGCTCCTCCCCTGCTCACACTGTCTCTCTCTCAAAAATAAAGATTTAAGAAAATCTCTAAAAAAATAAAAATAAAAAAGTTAAAAAAAATAAGTAAAAGAAGGAGAGAGAGGGAGAATAAAAGAAAAAAAGCTCCCAGGAGAAGACAGAGATGGGAGGAGGAAGCGTGGAACCTGCCCTTGGCCTCCCCGGACCTAGGGGGAGCAGCGCCTCCTGGTGGCGAGAGGCAGTACTACTCACAGCCTGATGGCGACCTGCATTCGCAGATCAGGACAGTGTGTGTCCCAGAAGGACCTCGGAGGGGGAAGCCAGGCAAGCCCTTGCAGCAGGCTCTTTACCTTTGTTACACCGCGGACCGACCCCTCTGCCTACCTAATGATGCCTATGGACCCAAAAGATAGGGCGAAAAATAAAATACCTGGGATTACAAAGCAGAACAATTATAATGCAGTGTAATTATCAAGGTAGTTGATAAAGCCAAATTTGTTACGTGCCTCTTATCAGAATATGAAATAAGATCCAACAGGGGCGCCTGGGTGGCTCAGTTGGTTAAGCCTCGAACTTCGGCTCAGGTCAGATCTCATCCATGGGTTCGAGCCCCGCGTCAGGCTCTGTGCTGACAGCTAGCTCAGAGCCTGGAGCCTGCTTCTGGTTCTGTGTCTCCTTCTCTCTCTGCCCCTCCCCGTCTCATGCTCTGTCTCTCTCTGTATCAAAAATAAAAATAAAACATTAAAAAAAAAAAGAAATAAGATCCAACAGAAGCTGGTCTAATAATGATAATGTTTTTTAAGTTTATTTTGAGAGAGAGAGAGAGAGGTGGAGGGAGCACATGGGCCCGAAAGAGGCAGAGAAAGGAGGAGAGAGAATCCCAACCAGGCTCCATGCAGTCAGCACAGAGCCTGACGCGGGACTCGAACCCACAAACTGCAAGATCATGACCTGACCCAAAGTCTAGAGTCGGACACTTAACATACTGAGTCACCCAGGTGCCCCTAATAATGATGATAATATTAAAAAAAAACAACTTTTAAAAATGTTTATTAGTTTTGAGAGAGAGAGAGAGAGTGCGTGCAAGTGGGGGAAGGGCAGAGAGAGAGGGAGACACAGAATCCAAACCAGGCTCCGTGCTGTCAGTGTGCCGAATGTGGGGCTCAAACCCAGGAAACACAAGATCATGACCTGAGTCGAAGTCAGACACTTAATGGACTGAGCCCCCCAGGCCCCTTCTTTTTATTTATTTATTTAAGCATACAATGGTAATTTAAGAGTGTGAGCATTAATGGTATTTTGAGATGTCCGCTTACCCGGTATGAAAATGTCTGTGATTTCTGTCGTTCCCAGAATCCCAGGTACCGTGAGAAACTCCTGGGACTTGATGCCCACGTTTGTGAGTAAAGGGAATGCTAGATGCCGACGGGAAATTGGCGAAAGCAGGTGTACCTGACTAGTGCCTCTAGGTTATTGGCCTGTCGGTAAGAACCCTGCTTTAGAAAGTCAGGGACCCGCGGCACCTCCCTCACTGTGGCTCAAGTGACCATCACGTGACTGGTGCGTATCCCCGCCATTCATCCCACAAACACCGAGAACCTGCTGGGTGATCCTATGCAGGACACAGACCTGGTCCCTGCCCTTGTCCAGCGCACATTCTACGGAGAGACAGGTGATAAATAATACATAGATCCCATGTTCTTCTGTAATGTATTATGTTATGTAATACGTAATAATGTTTCCTGCATAATTGTCATATAATTCTTCAGAATGGATATTTTCCCTTCATCTCATTTGCTGTAAAAAAATTTTTTTAATGTTTTTATTTATTTTTGACAGAGCAAGACAGAATGTGAGCAGGGGAGGGACGGAGAGAGAGGGAGACACAGATCCGAAGCGGGCTGTCAGCACAGAGCCTGACACGGGTATAGAACTCACAAACCATGAAATCAAGACTTGAGCCGAAGTTGGACGCTTAACCGACTGAGCCATCCAGGCGCCCATCATCTCATTGGCTTTAAAGCTAAGTTTCTGGGGGGGCTCGGTTAAGCGTCCGGCTTCAGCTCAGGTCATGATCTCACAGTTCATGGGTTTGAGCCCCGCATCAGGCTCTGCGCTGACAGCTCAGAGCCTAGAGCCTGCTTCGGATTCTGTGTCTCCCTCTCTCTCTGACCCTCCCCTGATCACACTCTCTCTCTTTGTCTCTCAAAAAAAAGAAAAAAAGCAAAACAAAAAAAAAAAACAATAAAGCCAAGTTTCCAACCTAGGGAAGCCCAAGGTCCCTGTTCATAAAGCAAAAGGAATCTTACACCCTCCGGAAGATTCTGGAGGACTTCCGGGAAGGAGGGGGGCTCATGCCTTCTATCTCCTCCGCAAACTCATTAAGACCCACTGCTTATTCATAGCAGCATTATTCACACCGAGCAAAAGGTGTTCATCAGCAGATGAGCAGGGAAGCAAAATATTCATACCAGGGAATAGTATTTGCCCGTAAAAGGAAGAGGAAGTGTTAATACGGGCTGCAACATGGATAAACTTGACCACATTACAAGTGAAAGAAGCCATACGCACAAAGACTCCCTATCATCCGATCAGTTGGTGTGAAATGTGCAGAAAAGGCAAATACAGAGAAACAAAAAGTGGATGAGTGGTTGCCAGGGCTGGGGAGGAGGCCGTGGGGAGTTACTGCTTTAGGGGGACAGAGTTTGTTTGGGTTGAAAAGGTTGAGAAATAGTGGTGATGTGCGGCACCTGGGTGGCTCAGTTGGTTGACCTCCCGAGTCTCGATTTGGGCTCAGGTCATGATCCCAGGGTCGTGGGGTCGGGCTCCTTGCTGAGCATGGAGCCTGCTAGGGATTCTCTCTCTCTCTCTCTCTCTCTCTCTCTCTCTCTCTCTCTCTCTCTCTCTTTCCCCCTCTCTCTCTCCCTCTCTCTCTCCCTCTCTCTGCCCCTTTCCCCCACTCTCCATCTCCATAAAATAAAATAGAATAGAATAAGGCAAAACAATAAAATAAAACCGTTGTTAAAAAGTAGCGAGGATGCTTACACAATTTTTGGACTGTCATCAATGCCACTGATTCGTGTCCTTAAAAAGTTAAGATGGTGATTTTTCATGTGCTCTCTTGTTTCGCCACAGTTTAAGGAAGAGTCCACTGCTTGAAGACATCTTTCTGGTCACCTGAGTCTTCCCCACCCCCACCCCAGCCACGCAGCACCCTAGGGACTGTCACGCTCCGTCCCTGGGAGCTCCCAAGTCCACCGGCTTGAATGCCACCTTTATGCTGACTGCCTCGTTTCCCTCTCCAGACAGGACCCCTCCACACGTCCGACCCCACCACCGGCTAGTCCGATAGTAACCCAACAGGGCCAGCTCCTGCTCTGTCCCCCTCCCCTGCGACCAGCCTGCTCCCTCCAGTGAAAAGCAACTCTGTTCTTTAATCTTAGAAGCCTAGAGTCTTCCTGAACTCCTCATTTGCTCACACTCACATCGGAGCCCCCAGTAAATCCTGCCATTGCCGCAGGCAGAGCACATCCATGACCTCGGCCCCCCATCCCTCTCCTGGATGATGCAGGGCCCTGACACCAGGCATCATTTCTTACAAGTAACACCTCCGCTCAGCCCTCCAGCGGCGCCTGCGGCACTCAGGGGATGAAAGTAAAACCTTCACATTGACTGAGGGCCCTGGGTCTGCTCCCTGTCTCTCCCTCTCTGTCACAGCTCCAGCCACAGTGGCTCCTTGCTGCTTCCGGAACACGTAGGCTGTGCCCCTCCTCAGGGCCTTTGCACATGCTGTATCCACTAAGAGTCTCCTCCTGGCTGTCCTGATTCTCACTCTCTCACTTCAGGATCTGCTCAGACACCAAACCAGTAGAGTCACCTTCTCTGGACACCTGTATGAAGCGCCCCCAGCACACTGCAGCCCTGTTACCTGGCTTTACTCTTCTCCCACATTTACTACCGTTTGCCACAGTGTACATTTGTTGATGGTTTCTCCTCACTCTTCTTTTTTTTTTTTAATATTTATTTAATCTTGAAAGAGAGTGAGTGACAAAGCAGGAGTGGGGAAGGGGCAGAGAGAGAGAGGGAGACACAGAATCAGAAGCAGGCTCCAGGCTCCGAGCTGTCAGCACAGAGTCCGATGCAAGGCTCGAACCCACAAACTGACATCATGAACCCACAAGCTGAAGTCGGCCGCTTAACCGGCTGAGCCACCCAAGCAAGCGCCCCTCTCCTCTCTCTTCTTGACCAGAAGGTAAACTGGAAGGCAGGGATTTGGTTTTGATCAGTGTTATATCTTCAGATACTTAGCAGGGGCTCAGTAGGTATGTGTGGAATGAATAAACGACTGAACCCTTTGATTTGCTGAAATCCAATATTCTTCAAATAGCACTTACTTATAAGCACTAGCAAGTGACAAATTATAATCGCTCCACTTACAAAACGAAACCCCAGGGTAAGGACCCTCACACCCGTTCCCCCGTGTCGTTTGCACTGGGTAAGGCAGAGACCAGGCTGCTGTCACAAAGAGCCCCCAGAGCCGGTGGCTCCGAGGAAATGACTGTTTATTTCTCCCTCGCACAGCAGCAAACACAAGCATGCCAGGCTGTCGGGTGACTGAGCAGCACCCACTCTCAGGGACCTGAGTCCTTCCCGTCTTCTTTCCCCACCATCCTGTGGACCATGTTTCTGGTCTGCATGTTGAAGCCGTGCAGCTGGCCCCAGCACCTCGGTATTCCAGTCAAAGGAAGGGGCAAGGGCTGGAGGCTGGGGGCCTTGTTTTGAGGCCTTGAAGCCCACCGCCTCTACTCACCTTTCATCCGTGAGGCCTCGTCACATGACCACACCTGGTTGCAAGGGGTTCTGGGAAGAGTAGTCTCTAGCCGGGTGGCCGTGTGCCCAGCTGCTACCCAACTACTGAGGAATTAGCTGCCCACGCCTCCATTTTAGAGATGGAGAAACTGAGTGTAAGAGAAGTTGACTAGCTCACTCAAGGCGGTGCATCTAGCAAGTTTTGGCCCCAAGTCCAGGGCTCCGTCCTCACGTCCAAATAGCCCGTTCTTCACAACCACCCTGTGAAGCTTCTGCCCAGGTTTTCTGGATGAGGCACTGGAGGCTTAGAAAGGCCAAGTGGTCCCTTTTAGGTCACGCAGTGTATTGGTTTGCCACCCTTGTGAAACAAATCGCACACAGTTGGTTTATCAGCGTGTCTGTAGGTCAGATGACTGTCAGGGGCGCCTGGGTGGCTCAGTCAGTTGAGCATCTCAGTGGCTTAGGTCACAATCTCCCAGTCTGTGGGTTCGAGAGCTGTGTTGGGCTCTGTGCTGACAGCTGAGAGCCTGAAGCCTGCTTCAGATTCTGTCTCTCTCTCCCCCCAAAATAAGTCAACATACAAAAAAAATTTTTTTAAGAAGTCTGTGTTGTGACTCACTCAGGTCTCCTGCTCTGGTCTCGAACGCCCAGGGCCGGTGGCTGTGCCGTCAGCTCCCTGTGCAAGTGGCCGTGGGGTCAGGCCGCCCATTTCCCAGCAGCCACGGCATTGCCGCAGTGGGCGGCGGGGTCCCCACGTCAGAGTCCCCTCCTAGGAATCTCCCCCACTTCTCGCATCTCTCTGACTTCCTCTTTTGCTACGAGCCAAGAAAAACCTGCTTCCTGTAAAGGGTTCTCCTGATGGGGCCAGGTCAACCTGGAGAGTCCTTTATCTGGAGACCCACTGATGCAGGACCTGACTCCGTCAGCGCCGGGCTGCTGTGACAAAACGCCACCGATTCTGGGCAGCTTAGTTAATAGGCACCGATTTCTCTCGGTTCCGGAGGCTGGGAAGTCCCAGAGCCAAGTGCTGGCTGGCTGGTGCTTGGAGGGAGCCCACTTTCGGGCTTGTAGAAGGCTAGCCTTTTGCTGTAGCTTCCATGGCCAAGAGAGAGGAAGCAAGCAGTGCGGGGACTCTGCTTAAAGGTCACGAATCCCATCACACGGCTGCCCTCATGACCGCATCCAAACCTGATCACCTTCCAAAGACCTCACCTCCTGATGCGACCATTAAGCCTGAGGGTCGGGACTTCATAAGGATTTGAGGGCTGGGGAGGACGGAGGGACCGCATTCAGGCTTCAGTGACATCTTCAAACTGTACACCCAGTGGCACCTAGATTAGCGTTGATTAAATAACAGGGGACAGGAATTTTGATTGGGGGGAGGGGAGATCTTTAGAATTCTGCCCACCAGGGGCACCTGGGTGGCTCAGTCGGTTAAGTGCCTGACTTCGGCTCAGGTCATGATCTCATGGTTCATGAGTTCAAGCCCCACATCAGGCTCTATGCTATCAGCACAGAGCCCAGTTGAGATCCTCTGTTCCCCTCTCTCTTTGCCCCTTCCCTACTCGTGCTCTCTGTCTCTCTCTCGCAAAGATAGATGAACATTAAAAAAAAATTCTGCCTACCAGCTGGGGTCAGGACAGGGGTGCAATATTAGAACTCGGGTCTTCACGGTACCCCAAGACCTCTCTCCTGGGACCAGCAGTGTCCGATAAGCCAGTGCTACCTGCAAAGTGCATGCCCAAGGAGAGACCCAGAGGAGAACAGCCTTTCCCTGCAGTGGTCTTTACTGGATCCTGGCATCTGGGCACGGCAGTGCGGGGGAGGGGAGGGCGCCAGCAGGGGGCGGTGCTCCTCAAAACTGAGGCCCTCAGGATTTCTACAGGCAGGAGGGCTGGGTCCTCAGCAAGCAGAGGACAGGGTGGTGGGCAGCCTTCAGAGCTTGGGATGGGGAGGGACGGGGCTCAAGGTGTTGGGAGAGAGTGTAAACACATCCCACTGAGGGTTGGCCAGGTGGCTCAGTTGGCATCCGACTTCGGCTCAGGTCATGATCTTGTGGTTCGTGGGTTCGAGCCCCGCATTGGGCTCTGTGCTGACAGCTCAGAGCCTGGAGCCTGCTTTGGATTCTGTGTCTCCCTCTCTCTCTGCCGCTCCTCCGCTCATGCTCTGTCTCAAAAATAAATAAAACATTAAACACACACACACACACCCCCCATGGAGACACGAGGGCTTCTGCAGGAACACACACCCACCAGGCAGTGCCCCCTTGAAGAGGAAAGAGGCCGTGGCGGATCTTTCAACCGTGTGGCCCAACGGTCGCATGAGCAGACCAGGGGTTGCACCACCTCCTTTGGGGGTGCTGGGCGTGGGGGAGTATGGAGAGGGGCCCGTGTGGGCCAGGTTCCTCTTCCCTGGCCATCGCTCACTGTGGTACCTGGGTGGGGAAGGCGCAAGACGGGCCGTGTCCACCTCTGCACAGGGAAATGAGAAAGGCAGCCAGCCCACACCTCTACCAGCAACATAAAGAAAAGTCCCTCTTCTGTTCTAGTTTTAAGTCACATACATGGCTTGGTCCTCAGGTTGGTGTTAAGGCTCAGATAATCGTGTTGGGCTCCACTGATTTCGAGACAGCAGCTTGTTGTCCCTTTTAATTTGTTTTTTTGAGACAGAGAGACCGTGTGAGTGTGTGAGCGAGGGCAGGGCAGAGAGAGGGAGACACAGGATCAGAAGCAGATTCCAGGCTCTGAGCTGTCAGCATGGAGCCCAACACGGGGGAAGGGCTTGAACTCATGGCCCTACGAGATCACGACCTGAGCTGAAGTCGGACGCTTAACCGACTGGGCGCCCCAGGTGCCCCACGTCACCCTTTTGACAGCTGTCCGAGGAGGATCTTGTGCCATGGCTGGGGTGGGAAGAGAGAGGAGAAGCAAGCCGAAGCCAGTCTGTCCCCGGGGCCTCTCTTGGCCTCTGGGCCCGTCATCGGCAGTCAGGCAGTTGTGGTGCAGAGAAGGCTGTCACCACGTGCCAGGACCTTGGACGTGGAGCAGCAGATAGCCGCCAGCCGGCTTGGCGCAGACTCTAGAGCGACGACTTGGAGTCAAAAGAAGACTCCCTCTGAGTTTTTTAGCTCGCCCAAGGAGGAGGATGGGGAGGGAGGGCTGGGGGACCAGGAATGGAAAATGTGGCCTGTAGGACATCACATCCCCAGTGGGGTGGGAACCATCGGTGGCAGCCCGGAGCCTCAAGTTTCTCTGGGCCTTCTTCTCTCGGGGTCCTGCCTCCCTGGGGGACCAGCACCCAGGGAAAGGAGAAGCAGAGCCCTGGAGCTCTATCTAGAAGGGTGGGGCCAGGAGTCACTGGTTCCTTTTGGTGGCGGACACACTAAGTGACTTAAAATCACCCAGCCACCTGGCACTGCTGCGTCTCCCTTCCTGCTTAATGCCCGGACCACGGGGCAACAGCAGGAAGCTCATACTATGGAAAATACTCTATCAGCTTAATTTGACGTAATTTGAAGCTATATCATGTGTGACTTTCCCCCCTTTCCCCTATACTGGGAAGTCTGAACGTTCTTTGAATGCTGTTCCCCAGAGCAAAAAAAACCAAGCCATCACCTGATCCAACTTGCCTGCAAAATGGCCAGCCTCTCACCTGGGAAGGAGGCACAGGGCTCTCATCCCAGTAAGGCAGGAAGGCTATCATCAGGCTTGGTCTGTGAGAGCAGCTTGCCAGACCTGTCCTGTCTGCTTTCCTCTCCCAGATACCCAAGGGATCAAATGACTCTGGGCTTGGCGGGTTGGGGAGGGGCGGTGCGGGCAGTCCATTCCAGGCTCTTGCCCAGCCCCATGCCCAAGTCCGGGGCTGGTTGCACAATCCAAGCTTAAAACTATTCATCTCGGTAAAAAGCTGAGAGGCTTCAGTGACAGCAGCCTCTGCTGGGGACTGTGTTATCAGGGGTCCCCTCAGGAGGAGGTCAGGGGCATCTGAAGTGACTCAGAAAGAAACCAGCTGCTCCCAGCTCTGCGGAGCAAAGTCTATGGAGATGTTTGCTCAAGCTTCTGAGAATTGCTTTCAGTAATTTTTTTTCTGATTAAAAACAGAATATATGTTCATCCCAGCATTGCTAGGAGTAGTCCCGACCTGGAAACACATCACATACATGTCAAAAAGCAGTAGAATGCGTAAATATATGGGTCATACGATGAAATACTATACAGTGATGAAAAACGCACGTCAGCTTTGTGGGGGACCTGGATGACTCTCACAAGAATAATGTGGAGCAAGAAACAGAAGACACAAAAGGAAGGTAGGGTGTGATTCCATTGAAACAAAGTTCAAGACAGGCAAAGTATATATGCCATTTTGTTTAGGGCTGCGTGCGTGAATGGTTTTGTAAAAGCAAGGGAATGAGTGAAGGGGCAAAGAAAAGGTTTTGGGGGAGGTTTCTGGTGTGCCAGAAATGTTCTATTTCTTGCTCTGGGTGGGTATTTGTTGTATAACTATTAGATTGTACTTTGTACTTTAATTTTCAGTATGCATATTTCATAATACAGGGTTTATAAAAGTTAGATACAAAAAAGTCTATGCCTGTGATAATCTTTGCCTTTTATGAATCAAATGTAAAAGCAAATCTAGTGTACACCGAAAACTATAAAACTTCATTGAAGGAAATTAGGAACAAGCTAAATAAAAGGAAAGACATCCCATGTACATGGATAGAGGGTTTAATATTAAAATAGCATTCTCCAGGGACACCTGGGTGGCTCAGTCAGTTGCGCACCAGACTTCAGCTGAGGTCATGATCACACAGTTCGGTCTGTGAGTTCAAGCCCCACATCAGGCTCTCTGCTGTCAGCGCAGAGTCCCCTTCAGGGCCTCCATCCCCCCTCTGACCCTCTCCTGCTTGCATTTTCTCCCAAAATTAAAAAAAAAAGTTAAAATGATAAAATAGCGTCATCCCCCCAATTTATAAACAGACTCAAAGGAATCCCTATCAAAATCCCAGCTGACTTTTCTTTTTTTGTAGCGATGAAAAAGCTGATTTTCAATTTAATATGGCATTGCAGGGGGCCCCAAACAGCCAAAATAATATTAAAAAAGAAAAACAACGTTGGAGGACTCACACTTCCCCCGTTTCGAAACTTACTACAAAGTTACAGTAACCAAAACACTGTTGTGTCCTGGGAAGGAATGAAATGCAGGTGTGAATCTTCACCAGCAGGGACTAGGCAGTGGATATTTGGGCATGACACCAAAAACACAGCAATCAAAGGGGGAAAGTAGGTAAATTGGACATTAAACTGTTGTGCTTCAAGGTAAACTACCAAGAAAGTGAAAAGACAACCCACAGAAGGGGAGGAAATTTTTGTTAAGTCCTATATCTGGTTAGAGTCTCGTATCTAGAAATATAAAGAACTTCAACCCCTCAATGCCAAAAAGACAAACATAAGAATAGGAAAGGGAATTGAATACCTTTCTCCAACAAGGATGTGCAAACAATCAACCAACACGTGAAAAGCCACATCGTTATTTACTAGAGAAATGCAAAGCCAAGCCGCAAGGAGACACCGCTTCACACCGCTAGGATAGCTAGAAACAGAAAGATAATAAGAAGTGCCTGGAAAATGGAGTGTAATTGGGAACCTCCTGCATTGCTTGCAGGCATATAAAAAGCTGCAGCCACTTTGAAAAACAGTCTGGCAGTTCCTCAAAAAGTTAGACACAGAGTAACCATATGACCAGCGATTCTATTCCTAGGTACAGACCCCCCAAAATTGAAACCATGTCCACACACAAAAAGTTGTACACAAATGTTTATAACCGCATAATTCAAAGTAGCTGGAAAGTGGGCTATCAACATATACAAATAACAAACATGGTGTATCCATACAATGGAATATTGCCGGGCCATAAAAATAAATGATATACTGATAACATGCTGTAACGTGGATGAACCTCGAAGACAGGCCAAGTCAAAGAAGCCAATCCCAAAAGACAACCTACTATCTGATTGCATTTATGTGAATGCCCAGAAGAAGCAAATCCATAAACACAGAAAATAGGTTAGTGATTGCCTGGAGTGGAGGGGAGGGAGAGCTAGGCAATAGCTACTGACAGTTTCATTTTGAGGTGATGAAAATGTGGAATTAGTTAATAATGGTCGCACAGACCGGTGAATATACTATAAACTATGGAAGGGTACACTTCAGAGGGCCAATTTAATGGCATGCAATTGGTATCCCAATTTTTTAAAATATGAAATGTTAAAAAAAAGTAAAACCCAGTAAATCAGGAATCAATGTTTCATTAAAAAAAAAACACCTAGTAAGCTTAACTTTAAAAAACAGTGTGCTCATTGTAAGAAAAAATGAAGGCACCCCTTTCCCAAAGCAACCATCACTGCGCTGTGAATGCCCCGGTGCCACTGTTTAAGCAATGACTCCACAGTTGTTTTTGTTGCTCGTGGAAAGAATGCCTCCCTCCGCCACCCACCGCACACACCGCCCAGAAGCTGGCTGAAAGGAAGGAAGGTAATAGTAGCCCTAAAAATGCCAGTCCTTCTCTCTCCAGGACAGGATGTCCTAGTCATCTGCTGGAGCAGGGGTGGCCCTGGCGTAGGGGGCGGGGAGGAGGGTGCCGGGCCGGCGCGGGGACGCGGCTGGGGACCAGGGAGTCACGGGGTGGAGCCTATAGGGCGTGGGGGCGTGGCTCGGGGT
>NC_043707.1:135532237-135560749 GCF_006229205.1 Suricata suricatta
TTTGGAGGGTGGGGGGCCAGAGCTCTGCCCTCATAACCTGGAAGACACGCTATGCCACCTGTTTGCCTAAGTTCTGGCCATCTCTGCTGCCCATGGGGAAAGCGCCTCTTTCCCAGGCTGAGAGATGAGTGAGGTGCGGCAGCTCCCAGTCCCCACCCTGTGCCACAGGAGGTGTGATGCATTCAGCCACCCCCAGGCCAGCTGTCCCCTGCCAAATGCAGAGTCTCAGCTGTAAGATTTACAAAGGACCATCTTCAATATTTTGTCTTCGCTCTTCTCTAGACCCAGACGATCTTGACTTTCTGGACTTTCTGGGGTTCGGCGTCTCTGAGGGTGAGGTCAGTGGCAGAATCCTCCCGCCTGGAGTTTATGAGAGTAGAGTAAACCCAGGTAGTGTCCTGCCCTGACATAGAAGCATCTCATTAGGTCACCCTCACCTATGGAGGAAGGGTGGCCCCTTTCTGGTGTAATTTCGAGATTCTAACATCTGATGGTATCCTGTGCTGCACCCAAAGCAGGAATCTTATAGGGCTTGTTTCCCCTTTTCCCTCTCCCAGATAAGAGCACCAAATACTGGGGCGCCTGGGGTGGCCCAGGCAGTTGAGCGCCCAACTCTTGATTTTAGCTCAGGTAATGATCTTGTGGGATCAAGCCCCTCATCAGGCTCTTTGCTGAAAACATGGAGCCTGCTTGGGATTTTCTCTCTCCCTCTCTCTGGCCCTCCCTCACTCATACACACTCTCTCTCTTTCTCTCTCTCAAAATAAACACACATTTTTTTAAAAGGTGCACTCAATGCTGCCCTAATTATAGGACATCTGTATTAAATACTTGAGTGCTTTCCATGAGACTGGGACACTCAGCACTTTGGTAGAGACAGGTCACCTGGGTGTCACAACGGTGAGATCACAAGCCTGCAAGAGTCACTTGACCTCTAGGTCTCAGAACTGCTGGATGCAGGCCAGCTGGTCCCTGGGAAACTAAATGGCCTGCTTCTCAGCTGTTCGTGCCAGAGGTTTGCAAGGAGTGAGGCAGTACCTCAGATGCCGTGGAGACTCCTGGGGCTGCCTGTCCTGCTCTTTCAGCAGCCCCTGAGCTCTGAGTCCACGTCAGAGACCCAGTCCTTAGCACTCTGGTTGGGTGTGGGCGGCATGTAGACCAGAGTTCAGGTGTACTTGAGAAGGAACCTCAGACTGGACCTTTCTGTGCCAACAATCTCTTCTCTTTTCTCCCCTTCTTAAAAAGAATATCGAGGGGCGCCTGGGTGGCTCAGTCGGTTAAGCTCCATCTTCGGCTCAGGTCATGATCTTACGGTTTGTGGGTTCAAGCCCCGCATTGGGCTCTGTGCTGACAGCTCAGAGCCTGGAGCCTGTTTCAGATTCTGTGTGTCCCTCTCTGACCCTCCCCTGCTCATGCTTTCTCTCTCTCTCTAAAATAAAAACAGTAAAAAAAAATGAAAATATTGAATACAATATATTTTTTAAGTGACAAAGAGAACCTAGTACAGATCCTATAGAAGATACATTTCCTAATGAACCTTAGTTGGGAGCTGCTTCAGCTCAGTCCTTAGTGGTATTTTCTATGATGCTTAGGAAACGTCTCCTAAGAATTCCCCTTTGGTTGGCCACGAAAAAGAAGGGCCTTGTTCATCTTGTCCATTGAATGTGATCCATCTACTTCTTAAAAGAAAATTACAAGGAGAAGGAGAAAATTACCTATCCCAGCTAGAGAGAGAGAATGACCATTTATTCTGTGGAGTGTTCCCTTTTGAAGCTTAGGGCTTAGCACCTTGCTGGTCTAAGAGGACTGGTAGAAAACCTGGCTAAGTGGTTTATTTATTGATCAAGATCCTCCCGGCCTATCTTGCTAATGACCTTGCTAAGGCCTCTCCAGCAGCGGCATGAGTGTATAAGTGTTAAAGATCTGTTGGCATGAGAAGTCTCGTCTTCAGACCGAGGCTGCACCGTCATCCGCTTTCTGACCATTTCTGACTGACTGCTGAAAATCAACCTTCTTCAGTCCTTCAGGCGATTACGTCTATTGTAGTTTTTATGAAACACTTTTTTAAATGATTTTATTTTTAAGTAATCTCCATGCCCAACGTGGGTCTTGAACTCATGACTCCCAAGATCAAGAGTCACATGCTCCACCAACTAAGCCACCCAGGCACCCCTGAAATGACCTTTTTTTAAAAAAGCCAACAAATATCCTGATAAGTAGACGAAGGACACATCTAGACACAGTCAAAATGATTCATAAATCTACATAGGGAAAAGTTTACTCCCTTCAGACTCAAAATAATGCAAATTATTTAACAATGAGGTACCATTTTGTTATTAAATTAGAAAAAATAGTAAAGTGGAATACTAACACAATAAATGCCAGTAAAACAGGTATTTTCCTATGCTATTATTGGCAACGTAGACTGGAATAATCCACCTAAAAAGTGCTCCTTGATCCGCTAGTCCTATTTATAGGACCCTGTATATCTCTAAAGAGATCATCCAAAACACATTCAAAGCTGTGTATACAAAGGAGTTTGAGAATTTGAAAGCAATCGACTGTCCAAAACCTCGGGGAACAGTAGGTTACAAATTACATCCTACCGGAAATGTGACAGGGCCATAATACTGGCTGTGAACTCTTTCAGTCATGTTTTTTGAAAGGAACGACACGATGTTAAGTGAAAAGAGCCATCTATAACGTGCAAGGCAACCATGTAAAGCAGGAGACCAGAGAGAATCCTCCCCACACACCCCTGAAAGTGTCCTGAACGCCCCCAAGACTCCATTGTAATAACTTGATCAGGCTCCCTTTCCAGAAAGACTTTTTTCCCCTCCTTTGGAGAAGCAAGGCAGCCTGCACGGTATCCTCACAGAAACGGTATCTCATCACAAGCCCACGTCTGGCTCCTGACATCTTGCCAACTGCGGTTCCATTCCTTAGCCCACTGGTCACCAGTAACCCAGGGGCGGGGCAGGCTGGTCACCTTCCCGTCTCAGCAGGTTGAGACTCGCCCCAGGTCACAGAGCCACAAATGGGAGTCTCAGGGCTAGAACTCCAAGGGCCGGTCCTCCATTTCTGGTCCCATCTTGTCTCTTAGCCTGACGATAATTTTTAAAAATTGAGATGTCATTAAATAATTTATTTTGGACTTTCCGGATTTCCCCCATTGTCAACATTTTATCACATGAGCTTTGTCCTCTGTAGTTATTTTTCTGGACACATTTAAGAGTAAGTTGCAGACTTGGGGTGCCCGGGTGGCTCTAGTCGGTGGAACGGCCAACTTGGTCTCAGGTCATGATCTCACAGTTTGTGAGATCGAGCCCCACATTGGGCTCTGCAGTAAGCGTGGAGCCTGCTTCGGATTCTCTGTCTCCCTCTCTCTCTCTGCCCCTCCCCTGTGCATGGTCTCTCTTTCTCAAAAATAAAAAAAATAAAAAAAATAAAAGAATAAGTTGCAAACAGTTGTCACCAGAACCCCTAAATCCTTTAGTGTGTATTTCAAAAGAAAGAAACAGTCTCTTAAGTGACCGCATACCCCTTCCCAAAGCAGGAAAACAGCACGACACAGAGCAATGTTCCCTGACAGTGGATATCACAGAGATGGTGTCTTCTGCAAATGTCCCCAACAGCAAAGGGAACCCTGGGCTTGAGTTTGACTTAGCTGTTCGTTCTCTTTATTTCCCTTCAATCTGCAACACTTCTGACTTTCCTAGTGTTTCACGACACTGGCTTTTTTGAAGAGTACAGGTCCGGTTGTTTTGTGTTCATTTTTTTAATGTTTATTTTATTTTTGAGAGAGAGAGAAGATAGGATGCGAGCAGGGGAAAGGCAGAGAGAGAGGGAGACACAGAATCCGAAGCAGGCTCCAGGCTCCGAGCTGTCAGCACAGAGCCCAACGCAGGGCTCGAACGCACGAACCAAAAGATCATGACCCGAGCCAAAGTCGGTGCTCACCCAGTGGATCTGCCCAGGCGCCCCTGAAGAGTAGGGGTCTGTTTTGGAGAAGGTGCCTCTGCCGGGCTGCCGGGGGCTTCCCCATGAGTGGTTTCGGGTTCTGCACTTGGACTGGAATGTCACAGAGGCGCCCTCTTCTTTGGTGCCCTCGTCCCCGGTGACTTTGATTTCTCCTGCCATCTGGTGACACTAACTTTGATCGCCTGACCGAAACAGGTGCCTGACAGCTCTGCCCTGCAGTTACTCTTTCCCCTTTGTGACCAGTGAGTACCTTGTTGCGATAAAGATTGTGTCCCTTCTCAGACTTCACCCGCTGCCTGACACCGACAGTATTCTGAAGTGAATTTCCTGTTTTTTGTTGCCTTTTTAAGACTGTGAGAGAGAGACACAAAACCTGAGAGACTATTGAATACTGAAAACAAACCGAGGGTTGAAGGTGGGGGGGAAGGGAGGTGGCGGTGATGGAGGAGGGCACTTGTGGGGAAGAGCACTGGGTGTTGTATGGAAACCGATTTGACAATAAACTATTAAAAAAAAAAAAGACTATGTGAGAACAGGCAGCATTAAAGGGAAGGCCCTGTATTAAGTGGTCTCTCCCTGCCGTCTCTTAGCTGTTACTGACACCCCATGTTTTACATTCATGTGGACATGCGTCTGGGACCATATACCATTTGCACCTAAGAACGGCCTAGAGCTGCAGTGGGTGGGGGCAGTTTTCCGGTCTGATAGGCCACGCTGGCCAGAAACCACCCCTGTCCCCCTGGGGAATATGCCCTGCCTTGCAAAAGCCGGTTGTCAGCTCCGGTCCCCGTACAGGTTGGTGGGCTCCTTCCGGGTCAGCGAACCATCCCCTGCACCTGCGTGCCCCGGCGCCACAGTGTCAGCTGTCCTCATGTGTCCTGTGACCACAGGAGGAAGGGGTGGGGGAGGGGTGCTTCATTTCACCCAGTCAGAAGGCAGGGTCCTGGCTACCTCAAGCAGTGGGACACGGGGGCCCACCCACCCTCCAGAGGTTGCTTGGGGGTTCTGGAGGAAGAGTCTATGCAAGTTCACCATCAAGACCCCTGCTGTGGGGGGAGGGGTGTCTGAGTGGCTCAGTCGGTTAAGCTTGATTTCAGCTTAGGTTACGATCTCACCGTCTGTGGGTTGGAGCCCCACTTCAGGGCCTGCGCAGACAGCGAGGAGCCTGCTTGGGATTCTTTCTCCTCCCCCCTCCGGCTCCCTGGCTCAAGCTCAGAATAAATAAATAAACTTTAAAACAAACAAGCAAACAGAAGATGCTGTGGGGAGCAGGAAGTTCTAGCGGAGACAAAAGGGGAACCGTGGGCCATGAAAGGGAAGAGCCTCCGAGCTCTCTGCTGGGAGACTAGCTCACCGTGAGGCCCCCGGCAGTGTGTCTAAGTGAGGGGTGCGTGCAGCAGCGGCGTGAACAGCACCCCGGTCAGGCCATGCTCCCCACATCGCAAGCCTTGGACTGGCTTTACCTGTTCTCCCTATAAAGTCCTCAGGTCTCTGCACAGCGTTTTGTGTTCACAACTGCAGCACAGAGGCTGTGAGAGAGCAGAGGCTGCCCTTGACCTTCCTACCCAGGCAAGGTCGGACTCTGCCTGCCCTTACCCAGCATCCCGTCGGCCAGGACCTGGACGGGCAGGGGAGTGTCTCTGAGGGTTGCGGCTCGCTCCCTGCCACCCACCAGCCCCAGGGCTGCAGAAGGCGTGCAGGGGGGCGTGCCTCAGGGTTCCTTTGGCACCCCACTCCCTTCTGCCGCCAGAGCTGCAGGGGGTCTTCCTGGTGGCCTGGGCCGCAGCTGGCTCCCTGCGTTTCTCCGGCCACCTACCCCTCTGCCCCACACTCCACAATAAGTGCCCAGTGTACCAGGGAAGAAAGCTCTAGGCAGCCACAGGCCTTGTGACTCCTGTCGCCAGGCCCGGCTCCCTGCAGCTGCGCCTCCCTCTGGGCCTGGCCCTGTCCTGCGACCCAGAGCTTTCCAGATCAGCACGTTGTTGACTGAGGGTTTGTTCTCAAGACGGCTTGTGAGTTAGCGGTCCAGGCTTCCTGTGGGCCGCCCAGCATGTAGACCAGACACCGGGAAAGACCCGGCAGTGGCCGACCTCCTTGCAGAAAGGTCTGCAGGGAGAGTGAGGTTTGGGGTGGGGGAAGATGACTGAGCAAGCAGCCCTTTCAGGCGGCAGGCGGGAGGGTATTCCCATGTGTGTGCTAAAGTGGACCGGTCACTGCAGGTGTCCCCCGCCCTGACTCCGGTGGGAGGGGTTGCAGAGACCACATAACAGAAGATCCCCATGTGGGCAGAGCTGGTTCCGGGGAAACCCAGAGCCTCCCTGTCCTGGGGATGGGCGGCCGCTCACAGGCATCGGCCTTGTGCTCCAGAGCGCAGGTGCCAGGGACGCTTACTCTCCACCGGGCTCTTCCCGGGCTGCTCCGGCTCTGCCTCTCCGGAGGAGACCCGACCAACAGAAGGATGTCAAGCTCCAAGGAAGAGCTGAGCTCTGGGTAGATCTGAATGGCTTTTTGTCCGTCCAGCCCTCCCTGAAGCTTACCGAGGGCCCCCCCCTCCCCGCCCCCACCAGCTCTGTCCATCCGGATGCAGTGGGTTCCTGGGCACATGTCTCTCCTGTGTAAGTTGTAGAAAGCCTCCCTGTTCTGCTGCTGGGGCGGGGGGGGCTGACAGCACACCCCAGCCTGGGTGGCTCAAACAAGAGAAGCCAATGTTCTTGCAGTCCTGGAGGCTGGAAGTCTGAGATCAAGGTCGGCAAGGTTGGTATTCTCTGTGGGCTCTCTCCCGGGCCTGTAGTTGGCTGTCTATGCCCTGTGTCCTCACGTGGTCCCCTGGGTGTGTCTGTACCCCAATCTCATGTAAGAACAGCAGTTGTGCTGGCTTAGAGCCCACCATACAGACCATTCTAACTTAGTCACCTCTCTAAAGAGCCCCATGTCCAACTCCTATCACATTCTCAGGTACTGGGGTTAGGTTGTCAACATATGAATGTTGAGGGACACACAACTAAGCCTTCAACCGCCTCTGAGGGAGGATGAGGCCAACTCGGAGTCTGGCCTTGGTTTCTGGGCGAACACGAGTGAGGGGGTGCGGGCACCTCTCGAAGAAGCTCTAGGTTACCCCTCAGAGTGTGTTCTCTGGGCTCCCTCCATCTAGGGGCCCCCAGCCCTGCTCCTCAGAGTCACAGGCTTGGAGAGAAAGAGCCTTCCAGTCACCTGCTTTCATCCTGTCCCACCCTAAACACCTTTCATAGCATCCCCTGCCCCTGGGCCCAGCTGCCAGTTGAGCCCTCGCTTTGGGGGTTGGGCAGACACCCTGTCCTTCCCTCGTGCTGCCTGACCCTACTTCCTAGGTCGGGTCCTAGCCGGACCTCATCAAGGGTCTTGGAACATTTGAGGCCAGCTCACGGCCCAGCATCTCCTGGCGTGCCTGGCTCTCGGGCCAGCTTCACCCCCTCAGATTTAGCACGTGGGTCGCAAGGGCCCACAGGGAGGCAGGGCAGTCCCCCGGCAGGTCTGATCTGCCCAGTGCATCAGGGAGGCTCCCCTGGTCACATGAGTTTCTAGGTCATCATCAATCCCAGCCCTTGGTCTTTTTCATGTGTCATGAAATATTCAGTCATATTTTACTTGTCCTGCTTTTGTTAATGTTTTGGTCAATGACTTCTTCTCTGGGGAGGGAAAGAAATGTATGGCGTGGTACATGCCACACTTCGGGAAGGCAGGGATATGTCACGCACGTCTTTGTGGAGGGTCTTCCAGATTCGTAGCACCTACACCTCGGGCTGGTCACCTGGCCAGAGGATGGCTCGGCTGATCTGAGGGTGCCAAAAATACCATCTTTCTCCTCCCTCTATAGGTTAAGGACACAGGGCAGCTTCAGCTCCTTGTCTGCTTTTGTCCTCTGTCCTGTGGGGTCCTGAGCCAGCCAGTGAGGCCCAGCTGTTAAATTTTAGGGCATTTTGTGAGCTGATTGTGAAATACAACTGTTAACAAGAAAGTAAATTATATAAACTTATAATAAGTTACCTCAAAAAGAGTAACAAAAATACTATAAACTGTATCTTTTAAAAAATTTTTTAATGTTTTATTTATTTTTGAGAGAGAGAGAGAACAAGCATGTGCAGGGAAGATCAGAAAAAGAGGGAGACACAGAATCCGAAGACGGGCTCCAGGCTCTGAGCTGTCAGCACAGAGCCCCACGCGGGGCCCGAACCCACGCACCGTGATGGACGCTTACCCGACTGAGCCACCCAGGCGCCCCTAGAAACTGTGTCTTAACGATTGTACTCTTATCTGTACATTTGAGGTTATTTACCACTATTGTATCTGCAGTGGAAATACTATCGGAAATACTGCACGTCTGTTCCCAACTACATGTGTTGGTGGCTGAAATTCGTCACCGTGGGGATATTTACACCGTGGAAAATAGCGGAAGCTCCAGATCAGGGCTTGGTTGACTGTTTTGTTGATTGTGTAGAGCAGAGGTCAGCACCTTTCCCTGTAAAGAACCAGATAGTAGGTCTTTTCAGCTTTTCAGGCCATGCGATCTCAATTGCAACGCTTCAGCTCCTGCCCTTGTAGCCTGAAAGCAGCCATAAACATGTAAACAAGTGAGTGTCAGTGAGGCTGGGTTGCAATAACACTTTATTTAAAAAAGACAGACCAGGGGTCAGATTAGGCCCGACGGCCATAGTTTGCTGGATGGAGACTTAAGAAGGTAATGAAGAAAATGTTAGTGAAGATTAAGCTTTAAAAGGGTTACTGTGAGAACCTCAGCAAAGACAGTAGCCACATCGGGGCAGACAGGACGCCATGGATTTGAGAGGGTGACAAGAGGCATTCTGGTGTTGATCTTGTCTCTTCGGTTTCTCTTTTCCCGTTCATCTGATTCGGGAAGGAAAATGAAAACACAACCAACTTCACATCATGAACTCCTTTCATTTGGCAACTGCAACCACAGGGAGTTGGCAAACACCAACAAACGAATTTTGGCTGTTGGCTCTATAGGATTCACAATAAGGGGTACTGTGTATTCTGTTGTTACTGATGGGTTGTGTGCTTCACGCCTTTTGTATCAGTTACGTTAACTACACATGGGTATGTACATGCATTCCTACATCACACACACATGCACACAAATACACTTTTCGTGGAGAGCCGGTTGCTAAACATCACGGCCCACACCCGGCTGGTAGGACCTGCTCCGCGGGTCCTTGGGCTCTCCCTGCCTCCCACGCCATTCCCACCCTTCCCCCGTGTTACCTCTTCTTACTGTCTCCCCTAATACCTCCCCAAACCGCTTCTGCCCATCTGTGCGTGCATTCGGATAGTGACTTGATTGATCAACCCATGGTCTTAGGATATAGTTTTTATAATGTTTATTTGTGAGAGAGAGAGAGAAAGTGCCCATGTAAGGAAGGGGCAGAGAGAGAGAGAGAGAAGGAGAGAGGGAGACAGAAGATCCGAAGCGGGCTCCACGCTGACAGCAGGGCCCCGCCCACCCACCGTGAGATCAGGACCTGACTCACCAACTGAGCCACCCATCCCGGTGCCCTGGTCGACCCACGTTCTTAACCCTTGAAAGCCCTCTGCCTGCTTGGTCTCTGTGGCTCTTTCCCAGCACAAACTTAGCCCCCAGGATACACAGAGGAAATCATCACTTTGTAGCTTTCCTAGTCAAGCCTGAAGTCGAAGGGCAGGGTCGGTCTCCGTGCGGTGCGTTCGGGGGCCCAGGTCTCCTGTGAGGGCCGCCAGGATGCCGACAAGGGAGGAGTCCCTGCTCTGAGTGACTCCTTCCTCCCGCACACTGCCCTGCTCTTCCCTCCAGCCTGGGGCGCCCCTCCGCTCCCGAGGGGCCATGCTTTCCCGGCCCAGGATTCCTCAGAGGAACCTTGTAAACCATAAAGTGGTCAGAACACACGTGATGTCAGGATTGCAGTGTTAGTACTTTAAAAAGCCCTCTGCTTCCTTTTCAATGACAATGATGTCCTTGCAAGGAATAGTTCAGGAGTAACTGGGGGAAAGTCGTCTGAGCCACTTGACTCAGATTTCATTCATTCATTCATTCATTCATTCATTCATTCATTGAGCAGGTCCTTGTTTGGCCCCTACCAAGTGCCAGGCACTGTTCTAGAAGCTGGAAAGAGCCCTGCGCCTGCCCTCATGGGGCTCATAGCTGTGACACATGTTCCCAGACCCCAGGACTGCATGAGGTTTTGGGTGGTAACTCTTTATTACACAACAGTTTGACACTGATATATATCAACTTAACAGATGACTGACTGATAGGACAGGCATTTAAAAGGGACAGACTCCTGGGGCCTGGGTGTCTCAGTCGGTGAAGCAACCGACTTCGGCTCAGGTCATGATCTCAGAGTTCATGAGTTTGAGCCCCTCACTGGGCTCTGCACTGACAGCTTGGAGCCTGGGGCCTGCTTCGGATTCTGTCTCTCCCTCTCTCTCTACCCCTTCCCCGATAGAACTCTCTCTCTCTCTCTCTCTTTCAAAAATAAATAAACCTTGAAAAATTTTTTAAATAAAAATAAAATGGACAAACTCCTGGGGGTAACTTGGTACCTTTCTCATAACCCCTTGATTTGTGGGGGGTTTTGCCCCTTCTGTGCCTCGGCGACCACGGCAGACACACTGCATCGCGCTGCCTCTCCCGCTGTTGGGCGAGCAGATGCTGAGGTGCAGTGGCTCTACCCTCCTGCTCCTGTCGGGGCCCCCGGAGGCCAGGGTGGGGACAGGGGGCAGGGTGAACAGGCACCTCTGTTCTGAAAGTGCCCAGCGCTGAGTCCTTCCCAGGCCTGGGAGTTGGCTTTCTCCGTTCTGTTCCACCCTAGACCTGCGGCCTTTGGAGAATCTGAATGACCACCTCACTTCTCACTTTGGCAAGACTAATGTGCAGCTTTGGTCTCATCGTTGTTCTACATCTTTCTCTCAAAAAGAGCCACTCCAGGGGCGCCTGGGTGGCTCCGTTGGTTGAGCGTCTGACTTCGGCTCAGGTCATGATCTCACGGTTCATGGGTTCAAGCTGACAGCTCAGAGCCTGGAACCTGCTTCCAATTCTGTGTCTCCCTCTCTCTCTGCCCCTCCCCTACTCATGCTCTGTTTCTCTCTGTGTCAGTAATAAATAAAAATAAAATATGAGCTGCTCCTGGGTGGCTCATCGGAAAAGCATGCAGCTCTGGATCCCGGGGTCGTGAGTTCAAGCCCCACATGGAGTACAGAGATTACGTAAGTAAATAAAAATAAACTTAAAAAGAGCCACTATTGGTAACACAGAGCTCTCCAAATATAACCGATTTCTGAGGTGCCTGGGTGGCTCAGTCTGTTAAGTGTCTGACTTCAGCTCAGGTCATGATCTTGACACTCATAGGTCTGAGCCCCACGTCGGGCTCTGTGCTGACAGCCCAGAGCCTGGAGCCCACTTGGATCCTCTGTGCCCCTCTCTCTCTGCCCCTTCCCCCATGCTCACTCTCTGCCTCTCTCAAAATAAATAAACTTTAAATCTGTATATATATAACTGATTTCTGAACTAAGCATTTTCCTGAGACAGTGTCCTGTTTGCATAGTGCCTGTCCTCCGTGCCTGACCCAGGACTCAGGCCCGTGTGCGCCATTCCAGGGGCTGACACCGCGTGTGCCTCCCACATTCCTGGCACCTGCACCACAGGCCTGAGTCCTGGGCCGTCAGACCTGACTCAGGACAGCGCTCAGACACGCTGACACACTTACCCAGGCCTGTGCGATACCCACACGCCCGTCTTTATTGGCGTTTGTTCTCATAATGACCGGCTCTGTTCCAGGCACGGTTACCACCCTCACTTTTCAGAGAGAAGCCCTGACGCCTGGGGCCACGTGGGGGCAGGGCCCGCTTGGACGCAGCCTGTGGCCACAGCACAGGCCCCTGGCCACCCCGCGGTGCCACCGTGTGAACCTTCTGTGTAGGGCCTGGCCCGCTGAAAAATGCTTTGCAAGCAGATCAGGGTGGGGACTCCAGGAAGCCCCCGGGGCTTGGCCCCCATCCTGCTGTGTTGCCATCAGGATGAGGCTCTCGGAAAGTCAGCCCCATGCTGCCGTGAGAGGGGTTCCCTGCCACAGGTTTTATGCTCTAGGGGCTCCCTTTGACCTTTTCCAGGAGCAAGGAGGCCTCTGGACCATAGGGATGTGTCCACCCGAAGCCCGCGTTCCCCCTTCTAGATCCCGCTGCAGGTGCACAGGGCCCTGGAGTCCCCTGGTCAGGCACCCCAGGGCGCCCGTGTGTGCGGGACTGAGGGGCACTGATTACAGGGTGTGGATGAGGCATGGGCACATGGCTGGTGTCCGAGCTGGCACGCAGGGCCCACAGGGCCCTCTGGGGGCAGGAACGACCTGCCCTCCCCACGCTGCAGCATTCTAGTTCCGGTCTGCAGGGAAGCGGGCAATTCCCAATCCGAACCCGGCCCCTGAGGAGCAGTTGGGGGTGGTGTCTGTCCAGAAAGGAAGCTGGGACATCCCTGTATCCTCTTCCCTGGACTCCGTGACGTCAGGGTGGGCCTGGCAGGGCTTGGGCAGATTGGAGCTGGGTTGGGGGATTCAAGGATTCCTGTCCCCAGCACCCCTCCCCCCTCCTCGCCCAGGGATGCTGTGAGGTGCAGAGTTTGGAGAGCACGGTTCTGTTCAGTCGCTTCGCCCCTGCTGACCCTGCAGGAGCGGGGCCTGACCTCACCGCCTCCCCTCTGTCCCTTGTTCCTCAGCTGGGGGGTCCCGCTGGCCATCACGGTGGCAGCTGTCGCTCTGAAGAAGATCGGCTATGACGCCTCGGACGTGTCGGTCGGCTGGTGCTGGATCGACCTGGAGGCGGAAGACCGCGTCCTGTGGATGCTGCTGACGGGCAAGCTGTGGGAGATGCTGGCCTACGTCACGCTGCCCGTGCTCTACTTCCTCATCCGGAAGCACATAAACCGGGCGGTAGGTACCTGCGGCCCCCAGCCCCCCAGCCCCCCAGCCCAGACCGCTTTGTGGCCACTGTGTCCCCGCAGCCCCGCGCTGGGCTCGGCCACCTGGGGGCCAGGCCAGGATCGTGCGTCGTGGGCCGTCTGGTATGCTCATTCCGCGTCCCTGGCAGGAGTAGGCCCAGTCACTCCTCCACTGTGGACGAGGACACAGAGACTGGCAGAGGCCGAGGGGCTCCCCAGACCCACCCGGACCGTGAGGCCAGAGCCGTATGTGGAGTGCGGGAGGCGAACGCCCCGCGCACAGGCCTCTACTGCCCCCTCCTGGTAGGCCGCCGGGTTGCTCCACCTCGAAGAGCGTTGAATTTCCCAGGGAGCAGTTGAACTTGGATGCCCCTGGAAGAGGAGGGCGTGAAATTTCGTAATCCGCGACGCAGAGACCTCACCGCGTTACCTGTGGTCGTTAAAAGTGTATCATAAGTGGAGGACTCTTCAGGGTCTGGGGAGCAATAGCCGTCCTGGCCGGAAATCAGGCAAGAAAGCTGCTCTTACGACGAAGTGGCCAAATTGTTCCTTGTCCTGCGGACCCGGCGGGCGTGCAGTACGGGCGCCCGGCCGGCGGAGGCGCTGCAGGGCGGGTCGCGGTGGGGCCACACGGGGAGGGCGACAAAGGTCGAGCGCCAATTCAGGCCCGACCGAACAGAGCGGGGTTCCCGGGCCACCGTGCGCGGGGCTTTCTTTTCGCCCCTTTGTCAGCGGCTGGAACCGCAGGGAGCGTGTCCCCTTGTCTTTGATCTCTCGGGGCGTCCTGTGACTTCCGCATTTGTAGGGGGCTCCCCGCGGCTCCTGCCTGTGTCCTCGGAGTCTACGCCTCGGTCTCCCTTTTCACGCAGAAATTTCACTGCCGCCCCACCCCCCTGCCACCCTCTTCCGGTGCCGCTGGGGTTGCTGACCCACTGGTCTGAAATCTGTCACTACTTTCTTGGCTCCTTTTTTTCCCTGGGAAGGTTCTGGACTCCCTGATGAAAGCTCCCCAGCTGCCCCTCTGGAGCGGCCCTTCTGTGTCTGTCTCCTTCCGTGCCCTCCCGCCCCCCTGGGAAACCTGGGGCTGTGCCTTCGGGGCCAACCCCCGCCCCTCCCCATGGGAGGGGGGATCCTCTCTTAGAATTCTGCAAGTGCTTCCAGAAGACAGAAAGACTAGCTCGCTGGGAGGTGTATGGGCTGTTCTCTGCCTCCAGCTGGGAAGGAGAGCTAAAAATAAGTGAGCCCCAGCAAGCTTTGCAAGGGAGAGGACAGCTGCCCTGCTCCCCCCACCCCGCCCCCCTAGCCTCCCTGGGTCCTGTAAGGCTCCCCCTGCTCCCCCCTCCCAGGCTCCCTGGGTCCTGGAAGGACCCTCTCTGCTCCCCCGCCCCAGGCTCCCTGGGTTCTGGAAAGGCCCCCCTGCTCCCCCAGGCTGCCTGGGTTCTAGAAGGGCTGCTGCCAGAGCCCCAGGGGAGGAAGGGAAGAAACAGGTGCCCAGCAGGTGAGCTGCAGCAGCTCAAAAACACATCTTTGCCATCTGCAAATGGAGCCTCCCCCTCCTCTCACTGAAGGATGCTCCCAGGAGTCCGGAAGCCAAAAGCCTGTGCCTGCTCCCCTTTCCTTCTTCCCCAGCTTTGGGTGGGGCCCCCTCCTTCACAGGCCTTTGCAGCCTGGGGGGGGGGCTTGCATTCTGGAGGGGACAGCAGGGCCACCATCGGTAACAGGTCTGCCAAACAAGGATGAATGACGTCCTGGAAGGAGGATGGCAAGAGCTTGGAAAAAGCAGGCCAAAATAAAGAACTGATTATGGGGACAGCACTACCTGGGAAATGACTCTGTGCTTTAAAAGCTGATGTCAGGATAGGCCTCCCCCAGGGGGCGACATCGAGCAAAGACTTGAAGAGGATCAGGGAGTGACAGGTGGGGAACAGCACTCCAGATGGAGGGAACAGCCAGTGCAAAGGCCCTGCTGGTAGGGTGTGCCTGATGGAAGTTTGGGGAGTCACCAGGAGGCCTGAGTGACTGGAGGAAACCAGGGGAGGCCACTCAGCATGAAGTCAGAGCCAGGAGTAAGGAGTGTGTGAAATGGGGGAGACCTTTAAGTGGCAGACTGGCCCAACCTGACAGGTGTTCAGGAACCGAGCTGTGCGGAGAGCGAGACTGCAGGGGGAGGAGGCTGGGTGGGGGAGGGTGATGACCGGAGACCCAGTAAGAGGGGGTCGCAAGTACCCAGCGAGGCCGTGATGGTGCTTGGACCAGGCTGCTGGCAGTGGCAGTGGACGGAACGTCCACATTCCGGATGTTCTTTGAAGCTAGAACCCACCTAGGGGTAGGTGCCGGCTGCAGCAGCGGGACGGGGTTCCTGGCCTGGGTGACCGGAAGGCCGCCGTTTCCGGGGACGGGCGCCAGGGACCCGGTTCAGGCACTGCCCTCTCCACACGGGCGATCGCAGACCTGCTTCAGAGCCCCTGCGGGGAACGCGCGGCGGGCCGCGGAGGGAGGGTGGCAGGGCAGCCCGCCTGGCTCACCCCGTTCTCCGTGTCCCCCGACGCAGCACGAGGCGCTCTCGGAGTACCGGCCCATCGTCTCCGAGGAGCACCGGCTTGGGCGCCACGCCTCCGCGGCCGATAAGAAGCTCGTTCTCATCCCGCTCATCTTCATTTGCCTGCGGGTGTGGAGCACCGTGCGATTCGTCCTGACCCTCTGCGGCTCCCCGGCGGTGCGCTGGCCGGTGCTGGTCGTTCTGCACGTAAGCGTGCCCATTCCTGCCCCCCGCGGCTCTGGCACAGGGTCACGTGACTCCCCCACCCCGCCCCTACCCCCTCCCCGGCCACAGAGCAGGTGCATCCCAGTGCACCAGCCAGCCCCGGGGGGGGGGGGGGGCAGGGATCTGGGATCCGCGCTGCCCTCCCCCCTGCCCAGGACAGGGAGCCTTGGTAAGAGAAGGTGGAAGGGCGGTGAGGTCATGGTGCAGCCCAGAGACGTAAGGTGTCGTCCCCGTGGCCTAGGAGTAGCCCCAGCTGAGCTGACCGCCCCTGTCCTTCCCAGCCCAGAAGACCTGGAGATGGGTCTGGGCCAGGCCTGCACTGCAGACCCTCCTCGGGGTAGAGGACAGGGTTCTGGGGCCTGCAGCACCTCCCAGCCCTCTTGTGTGTTTCAGCCCCCCTCCCACCTCCAGCCCAGGCACCCAGGCCTCTTGTTTGCTCCCTGACAGGGCATCGGGAACACATTTCAGGGCGGTGCCAACTGCATCATGTTCGTGCTCTGCACGCGCGCCGTCCGAGCCCGCCTCTTCTCCGGCTGCCGCCGCCGCTGCCCTTCCCAGCCTCCGGCGCAGAGCCCGGCTGGCCCTCCCAAGACTCCTGCGTCCTCCGAGACCCGAGAATCTCAGGGATCCAGACACACCCCGGATGCACCTCCCGTCACCTGAGCTGCTCCCTGTCCGGCTCCGTGCACAGGTGCTGTCCACCTGGGGATCGGTGGTTCCGGAAGTCCCTGCCGCAGGGCACGGGGGTGGGTGTCTGCTCGGCTGTCCCCTTCTGCTTTTGAGGCTCTTGACGCCCACCCGTTGGGGGAGCAGCCAGCAAACTCAGCTTCTTCTACCTCCTAGACCCTCCGGGGGCTTATCCTCACCCACGCCGTGTCCTAGGGCACTCGCTCAGAGGGTTGCCGGTGAGATCCAGGGAAACCGGTGGTGCGTGGTCACTGTTAGGTCGCCCGGCGGTCCAGGGGTCATCAGCCTCAGGACCGCACAGCACTGTTTACAGTTCGGGGGGCCCATACCTGTGGGGAGAGCACAGCGAGATGTGGATACCATGCACTCATACTAAATAAAATGTCAGGGGGTGCCAGAGGTGCGCCCCCCACTTAGAAATCATGAAGCAGATTTTGGTTTGTCAGGGGGGCGCTGAGATTTCTAGGAGAGCGTAGCTTTTCACAGAGAGCTTTGTGGGTCAACAAAAGAGCCCTATAACCAGGTCAGAGGTTCCCCGAGGACCACCCTGAGCCTGACACAACAGCCCCGGGCAGCTGGGCTCCTTGGGACCCCCGAAACCTCTCTGGGGGTTGCTAACCCTTGATGCAGGTTGTGTTTGGATTTCAAGCACAGGCCAGAACGCAGACTCCTCCGTCCACCAGTCACTTAAAACACAGGTCCCCTCGTCCAGCACAAGAGCTCGGACAGGGCCAGGAGGAGGCCGCCACAGAGACTCCCCCTGGATGCCCGCTGCCCCTCGGGTCTGCCCCGGAGAGCCCTGAGAGGGGGAGGGGCCAGCTTATTCACTTCCTGCTTTAGGTTTTTTTTTGTCGGAAAGGTGACCAGAGAGTTGGCGAATGATCCAAATACAGATTCCTCCCTGAAGGGGAAGGTTTGGGGAGTTGATTGGGCGAAGTGACACATGCATCATGGGTGATGATTTACACTCAAGAGAAAAAGATTTAAAATGAGCATCTGCAGTCTCAATATTCACGGCTCTTCCCAGAACTATTTCCCTTATTTTAGAAAACAGTTTTTCTTTTAAGTCACAGAAGCCACTGGCGATGATGACCGGTGTCAAGTGTCGCTGCAGGAGGCTTGCAGAGGGATCTTACAGCTTCACTCCACCCCTGTCCTTCCCTTGGGTTCCCGTCAGAACTCTGCAAAACTGAAGTGATCTTCTGAGCCTGAAAAATGGTTCTGGGTTAAAACCAAAGCCTCATCGTACTGTTGATTCCTTTTTTTTTTTTTTTAAGTTTATTTATTTATTTTGAGAGAGAGAGAGTGAGAGGGAGGGGCAGAGAGAGAGAGGGAGAGAGCCTGATGTGGGGATTGAACTCACGAACCGTGAGATCATGACCTGAGCCGAAATCAAGAGTTGGACGCTTAACAGACTCAGCCACCCAGGTGCCCTGTTGATTCCTATTTGATTCTTAAAAGCAAAATCTGTCACAGGAGGAGAAGGGGGAAAGGAAGTCGTTGAGAGAACTAGGTCCAAAATGCTCTTTTTTGATTTCCTTTTTTTTTTTTTAAAGAAAAAGTTTTCATTGTGAAAATCGCAAGAGGTGATTATCCCCTTAGGGAACGGAACCCCGGGCTGCCGGACTGAGAGCAACCTGTCAGTGGGGCAGTCTCCTTGCAGAAATGGCCAATATAGGAGGACTCCAGGGTTCCCCGAGAGACAATACATCAGGTCATGGGCACACGGCTTGATAGGCCCTCACAAAAGCTTCTAGAATGGAGCAGACATTCAGGAAGTTGCTTGCTGCAGAAGAAAATGGTTCACAGCGGAGTTAGCGTGTGGGGTGCAGAGGACGATGTGAGAATAAAACCGCAGAGGGGGCCCCTGAGTCCTGGGCTTAGACTGCAGCGCTGGCCGATGTGCCACAAGACCTGGGTGTCCCCAGGCAGGCCACCGTCAGGAGAGGCCAGCAGGGGGCGCAGGAGAATCGCTGGGTGCCTGGGGCTCCCTCCAGTTCTCATGCCACTTGTCTGAAGCCACCGCTGTGCTGTCTGATTTTGAAATAACCACCCAGAAGTTACCTCCGGATATTTCCATTTCGGCTTCCTCCGCCACCTATCCCGTCTCTGCAGCAGGTGGATGTGTTTCTGTGAGCGGTGGGGACCGTGTGGTCAGGGGACGGGTTGTCCCGGTGCCCGAGTCCGCATCCCGGGGCCAGGTCGGGGGCTGACAGCGGCTGTGTCTGTGGCATTCGGAACTGGATGCCGGTGGCATTGAGGTCGGGTCCTGGGACTGCAGGCGGGGGGCCTGCTTCCGATCAGAGCAAGAGGATGTGTTCCTCTTGCCCTTACTTGGCCCCAGTGGGTTCCCTTCTCCTCTATCAGCCTCTCTCCTGTGCACCTGCCTGCATCCCTCCGTGATAGACCCGTAACCCTGCCCAGACGGGTGCTGTCGGCCGGTCCTCAGCCCGGCGCCCTCTCTCCTCAGGCGCCCGCCGAGCCTTGGTCTTTGAGTCGGGCTCTCCAGGCACTCTGTGCATCTCTGTGCTTCTGAGTTATTTATGGTTGTTTGTTTTGTCTTCTAACAAAGATGTCATTGGGTCCGGGCTGAGGTGCCAACAGCTCTTCCTATGTACACGACAAGAGGAACCGTTTTCCACAAACCTCCTTCCCAGCACAATAAGTGTGAGGTCTCCTGGCCCAGGGAAAACTGTAACGAGTCCCTGACCGTCTTGGGTGGAGGCCAAAGGCTTGCTGTTTTAAATTAAATAAAGTATTTATTTTTCTTTTGCGTGTTTGGTAAACTGACTGCCCGTGCTGTGGGTTGGAGGGCTGGGCACAGCCTGGCCTGTGCTGGGGGGCGGCGCCACAGGGCCGGGACCTGGAAACAACATCGGGGCCCTTCTCTGTGGACAGAGAGAGTTGGTGGGGGGGAGACACCCCGTTGGCACCACCAACTCTTCCTGAGTGTGCGTGCTGGGGTCTCAGGTGCATGGGGGCGGGCGAGGGAATGGGGACTTGGGACAGAGATTCCAGGCCTGAAGGAGACCAGCAGGTCCAAGGACCCAGGGCCTGGAGCTGAACTCGGATCGAGAGATGCTCCAGCATGAAGTCCCTGATCGTGTCCCCTGGCCTGACCACTTTACACGCCATGCCGTGACCCCCTGCGACGGCAGCTCCGGGCTTCCTGGGGGCCGGGACACCAGGCTGTTCTGTCCAAGCCCGGCCGCCTCCTGTGCGTGGCCTGCGCGGCCCACGAAACCCCGCGTTTGAGGAATTGGGGGTTTTTTCAACTGCATCTTGGGAACTTTGCTCCCCAAAGTGCTGCCCGTGTCTTTGTTCCGCTCCCCGGGTTTTGTGAGGTTAAAAATACAGGGACTGGGAGGAGAAGCCACCGACGGGAGAAAACATTTGCCCCAGACACTCAGTGTGTCGGCATGAGATGCATGTGGGCGGAGCCCGTCAGCGCGGTCATTTCACAGCACGTGCAGACCACGCCCCCGTGGCGAGCGCGCTAAACCGCCACGGAGACCGACTATGTATCAACAGGACTGGAAAAAGAAGACACGTCTGTAAAGAACTGTTATACAATATATACAAAGAACTTAAACAAAAATTTTTTTAAGTTTATTTATTTTGAGAAAGAGAGAGAATGTGCATGTGTGAGCAAGGGGTGGGGCAGAGGGAGGAGAAAGAGAATCCCAAACAGGCACCGCACTGTCAGCCCAAAGCCCAATGTGGGGCTCAAACTTATGGACTCTGAGATCGTGACCTGAGCTGAAATCAAGAATCAGACGCTTCACCAACTGGGCCCCGCAGGCGCCCCTACAATGACCTCTCAGCACTCAGCAGTAAGAATTAAGAAATGGGCCAAATGGGGCGCCTGGGTGGCTCAGTCGGATAAGCCTCTGACTTCAGCTCAGGTCAGATCTCACGTTCGTGGGTTCGAGCCCCGCGTCAGGCTCTGTGCTGACAGCTAGCTCAGAGCCAGGAGCCTGCTTCCAGTTCTGTGTCTCCTTCTCTCTCTGCCCCTCCCCCTCTATGCTCTGTCTCTCTCTGTATCAAAAATAAATAAAACATTAAAAAAAAAAAAAAAAGAAATGGGCCAAAGGCGGGTGGCTCTGTCGGTTGAACGTCCACATCTTGATTTCGGCTCAGATCATGATCCCACGAGCCCCACATCCAGGCTCTGCGCTGAGGGTGGGACCTGCTTGGGACTCTCTCCCCCTCTGCCCTTCCCCTGCCTCTGTCTCTAAAATAAAATTTAGGGGCACCTGGGTGGGTAGCTCTGTTGGTTAAGCATCCAACTTTGGTCATGATCTCATAGTTCGCGGGTTCGAGCCCCGCGTCAGGCTCTGTGCTGACAGCTCAGAGTCTGGAGCCTGCTTTGGCTTCTGTGTCTCCCTCTTTCTCTGACGCTCCCCTGCTCATGCTGTCTCTCTCTCTCTCAAAAATAAAATAAAACATTAAAAACATTTAAATAAAATTTAAAAGAAGAAAAGAAACGGGCCAAAGACTTTGACAGCTCCCCAAAGAAGGTGTACACGTGGCAGATACGTATGCGAAAAGAGGCTCCACGTCACGTATCCGCAGGAAAACACAAATTAAAACAACGAGATACCACCTCGCGCCCCTGTCAGAATGACCGAAATCCTGCCAACGCCAAATGCTGGCGAGGGTGGGGGCCACAGGGACTGTCCCTCGGTGGGGGCGGGAGGCAGCGTGGGAGAGCCAGTCTGGAAGGCAGCCAGCAGTTCGTGTAAAACTAAACATTCTCTCACCATAGGATCCAGAAATGGCACTCGATATTTACCAGCAGGTGAAAACGGAAGATCCGCACGAACGCCATCCCATGGGTGGTGATGGCGGTTTTAGTCATGATTGCCCAGACGGGGAAGCGACCAAGATGTCCATCAGGAGGCGGACTGATGAAGGGAGGCCGCCGGGACAGTGGGCTCTTATTCAGAGCTGAGAACTGAGCTGCCAAGCCGGGCAAAGACATGGGTGACAGGCATTTAAGTGAGGCCCATCCGAAAAGGCTACGTACCGTGGGCTTCCAACTACGTGACGTCCTGGAAAAGGCAAAACCATGGAGACAGCAGCACAAGGAGCGGGTTTGCTGGGGGAGCGGAGGGGGTATGAGTGGGCGGGGCACGGGATGTTGAGGGCAGCGAAACCACTCCGTGTGGTCCTCTGACGACAGGTACCCGTGAGTACACGTTTGTGCAAACCCGCACCGTGCGCGACACCAGGACGGGACCCTGATGTTCACCGACAGACTCTGGGTGATGATGAGGGCTCATCCAAGGTCACAAGCACAGCGCGGTGATGAAAGTGTCCACAGTGGGAAAGCCTCTGGGCCTTCCTGTCACTTCTCCTGTGAACCTAAAACCGTCCTAAGAATTAAAGTCTTAATGACATGAACTAATTGAAAATGCAATGACTGGCCCCTGGGTACAGCTCGCAGCGTTCCTTCACATTGTTTGCCAGTGAGATGCATCACACAAAGGGGCGCCTGGGTGGCTCTGTTGGTTAATCATCTGACTTCGGTTCAGGTCATGATCTCATGGTTCACGGGTTCGAGCCCCGTGTCGGGCTGTGTGCTGACAGCTCAGAGCCTGGAGCCTGGATTCTTGGCCTCCCTCTCTCTCTGCCCCTCCCCCCGCAAAAATAAGTAAACATTAAAAAAAATTTTTTTAAAGATGTAACATACACAAATTTAAATAGTATTGAAACAGCAATGACTTGTCCCACTTCTAGGCAACGAGACACCGTGAGCAGGTGCTGTGTGCTCATTTGTGACAAAACGGAAGAAGCCTGTCCCACTTGTGCTGAGAAACCTCCCTGCATACCTCCCGGGGCTCCCTGTCCCCTGTCCCCATCCCTGTCCAGGCTCCCCTCGGGCACCCTTCATCACCTCTTCCCTGACTTACGCGCCTGCCCCCTCATCCTGCTTAGGGAGGTCCTGAGTGCCACCCAAAGCAGTCGCCCAGGAGACCCCAGGGGAGCAGCAGGGGCTGTAAAGAACGCACCCCTCCATGTGCCCTCAGGCCTCCCCTCACCTGGCACCTGTCCCCGTCTCCGGGCTCTTGCCACCGTCCTTACCCATCAAACAGCACGCTGGTCCACGCTGGTGACGTGCGGGTTCCTCACAACACCAAGTAATTCTCTGCACCACCAGCTGGGCGTCCGATGACTCAATTCAGTTCTCACCCCGTCTGCCCGGAGACTGGGTCGGGTCCTGCAGAAGGAGCCTCAGGCCCACAGGCGGCCCCCAGCCCTCAGACGCCCATCTCTAGTCGCCTGTGATCGGGTTCCAAAGACCCCATCCTCAGGGTTGAGGGGTCTGCCAGAGGGCTTCACGGAACTCAGAAATGCGTCACTTATTGATGACTGGCTGATTCTGAAAGAATGTAACTCAGGAAGTCAGGTGGAAATGACGCGGGGACAGGCCGTGTGGGAGGGGCACCACTGTCCCCGCAGCTCTGCTTGTTCACCAACTCAAAAGCCCTTCAGCCCCCATCCTCCTGGGGTTTTCTGGAGGCCTAAATACAGGGACGTGATCGATTAAGTCATTGGCAATTGCTGACTTAATTCACTCTCCAGCCCCTTTCCCCTCCCAGGAGGCCATAAGCGGGACCAACCATCTTGTCCCATGGTTGGCTCCCCAGCCTCACCCCCAGCTTCCTCAGGGGCTTTTCTAACAGTCCATCACATGGACATAGAGATGTCTTTTCCACTCCCAATACTTAGGGAATTCCAAGGGCTTCAGGATCTGCACACCAGGACCGAGACTAAGACCAAATGTATATTCCTTATTAAATCACAATATCGCAGTGCTGTTCCATGCTGTCCCATGCTGTTCCTTCTCCCTGGAAAGTCCTTTTTTTCCTCTTCTCGTCCTGCCTTTCGCTTCTGCCCGGAGCCAGCTGACCCCGGAAGGGCACCTGCCTCTGCCCCAGGCCCTTCTGAGCAGGCCTCAGGCTGGCAGTGTTCCTGGCCCCGGGGGCCTCTGTCAGGGCCCGCCCAGCCCAGCAGCACCCGGAGCTGAGGCCTTTCACATCTGAAAAGTGAAAGACTTTGGGGAAAAGGTGAACTGTTTTCTGAATGAAGCCTTGGGTCCAAAACAAACAACAAAACCATCAGAATCCCTTGTTGGAGAAGAGTCTAGAACCCAGGCTCCATGAAGAAAGGCTTTGCCTACTGTTATTAGGTCGGACGTTGTTAGTGGCTAATAACTAGCATTCACAGAGCTCTTGCTTAGGTTTGGGGCAAAATGAGGCGGCGCTTCTCAGCACAGAGCCCTGCCAGCTGCACAGGCTGCAGACTGGGATAAAGAAAAGTACGGGTAGGCGTCCGACTGCAGCTCAGGTCATGATCTCACAGTTCGTGGGTTCAAGCCCCGCGTCAGGCTCTGTGCTGACAGCTAGCTCAGAGCCTGGAGCCTGCTTCCGGTTCTGTGTCTCCTTCTCTCTCTGACCCTCCCCTGCTCACGCTGTATCTCTCTCTCTCAAAAATAAATAAAAACATTAAAAAATTTAAAAAAAATAAAGTATTTTGTGACAGGGCCTTACTGGCCTCAGGGCGCCAGCAGCAACATCGGGACCGAGGTGATGCCGTTGAAGTGCCGTTTGGGTGGTCCCTCAATGTACTTCAGCTGGACAAGGATCACGATATTGATGACATTTGAAGTGGGGTTCACGCAAATGGCTAAGAAATCTTGAGACGTCTTTGGTGCAAAAAGGGGATTTTATTAAAGCCGGGGACAGGACCCTGAGGAGAGACTGGTTGTATACTACGGGGCTGGAGGAGAGAAACAAGAGTAAGTTTCTTTTATTTTTAATTTATTTTTAATTTAATTTAATTTAATTTAATTTAATTTAATTTTTTATTTTTGAGAGACAGAATTCGAGCAGGGGAGGGGCAGAGAGAGAGGGAGACACAGAATCCGAAGCAGGCTCCAGGTTTGATGCGGGGCTCAAACACATGTGAACCATGAGATCATGACCTGAGCCAAAATCAGCCGCTCAACCAACTGAATCACCCAGGTACCCCTAATTTTTTTTAACGTTTTATTTATTCTTAAGACAGAGAGATAGACAGAGAGACAGAGCATGAGCAGGGGAGGGGCAGAGTGACAGAGGGACACAGAATCTGAAGCAGGCTCCAGCCTCTGAGCTGTCAGCACAGAGCCTGACACGGGGCTCAAACTCACAAGCCATAAAGATCATGACCTGAGCTGAAGTCAGACGCTTAACCGACTGAGCCCCCCAGGAGCCCCAAGAGGAAGTTTCTTTAAAGGATTCTCAGGGGCACCTGGAGGGCTCAGTTGGTTGAGCGTCCGTCTTCGGCTCAGGTCATGATCTCACGGTTCATGGGTTCGAGCCCCGCATCGGGCTCTGTGCTGACAGCTAGCTCAGAGCCTGGAGCCTGCTTCTGATTCTGTGTCTCCCCCTGTCTCTGACCCTCCCCTGCTCATGCTCTGTCTCTCTCTGTCTCTCAAAAATGAATCCATGTAAAAAGAGGATTTTCTTTTTTTTTAAATTTTTTTTAATGTTTTATTTATTTTTGAGACAGAGAGAGACAGAGCATGAGTGGGGAGGGGCAGAGAAAGAGGGAGACACAGAATCGGAAACAAGTTCCAAGCTCTGAGCTGTCAGCACAGAACCTGGCACGGGGCTCAAACCCACAAATGTGAGATCATGACCTGAGCTGAAGTCGGAGGCTTAACCGACTGAGCCACCCAGGTGCCCCAAAAAAGGATTTTCATGTGCTAAAGAAGACTCACAGATGACTGGAGGCCTGGCCATTGTCAAGGTAAGGTTGTTTGCTCTTAGCAAAGCATGAACATTAAGACAGCAGAGGCTCCTGAAGAAATATTATATTCTGTATTTGCCTTAAATATTTGTCAATGGGCTGCAGGTGATAAAGAAATTTACTTTCACCTGCCACTGCCTTCTTGCCTTTGACCCCACATCACTACGGAGGGGAGGGTGATGCTGGGGCTGTGGTTTCTGGAAATTGGGCTCTTGGCAAGATTGCCTTTTTCTTGTGGTTTACTAAGGTTTGTAAACTGACACTCAGGTCCTGTGATCTCTATTAGTTCAACCATTTGTTTTCTGTTCTTTCTTTTGTTCTTGGGCAGCCAGGAGTGCCTGAGGACTGTCACACCCGTCCCCCCGGGACATGTTAGCTTGTGCTTTGCCCTCAGCTTGCCTTATGCTCCCTCTTCAATTTCTGTGCCCGCTGTGGGGCTCGAACTCAAGACCCTGAGATCAAGAGTCCCATGCCCTACCAACTGAGCCAGCCAGACATCGGGATCACAATATAACAGTCCTGGGTTAGCCAGCATCTGAGATGAAAATTCAGAGGTGGAGTTTTTGTTTTGTTTTGTTTTTTAAGTGTATTTATTTATTTTGAGAGAGAGAGACAATGTGAGCAGGGGAGAAGCAGAGAGAGAGAATTCCAAGCCAACTCTGCACTGGTGACACAGAGCCTGATGCAGGGCTCGGTCCCATGACCCCAGGATAAAGATCTGGGTCAAGATCAAGAGTTAGGTGCTCAACCGACTGAGGTGCCCCTCACAGGTGGAGTTTAAAGAGAACTGAGTGGGGGCACCAGGGTGGCTCAGTCGGCTAGCGTCCGACTGCAGCTCAGGTCCGGACCTCCCAGTTCATGGGTTCGAGCCCCATGTCAGGCTCTGTGCTGACAGCTCAGTGCCGCCAGGAACCTGCTTCTGGTTCTGTCTCCCTCTCTCTCTGCCCCTCCCCCGCTTGCACTCTGTCTCTGTCTCTCAAAAATAAACAAACATTAAAAAAATTTTTTTTAATAAATGAAGAGTGCTGGGTGTAAATGTCACTCTAGGCTTTCCATTAGGGAGTTGTTGAGTGTTCCTGGGACTTTCTTATCATGGACAACAAGGTTATCTGCAGCCTCTGTGTTTCCAGGCCAGCGTCTCCCAGGAAGAGTTAAGTGATGTGTATGCAGGCGGCGTGTCCTCTTCATCGGGCTGTGTTCTGGCAGACAGGCCCCCTGGGCCACGGAGGAAGAGGACCAGGGGACCCAGGTGAGCCCAGCAAGCAGGCGTGTGATCGATGAGACTCTGGAGGCCGGGAGCCCATCCCCCACAGTTCCAACGTTTATAATTGCGTCACTCCGGGCAAGTAACTGTGACTTCTCAGCCTGGGTTTCACCTAAAAGGGGAATAATGGAGGCTTGGTGCTTGTATTCACGGTTAGTCACGGTTAGCCTTTCTGTGTTATCTAAGTGACACCAAAGACCCCACTGCCCGCCCACCCAACCCACCGGTGCCCTCTTCTCAAGGCCCCAGGCCCACCTCCTGTAGCCCTGGGGGTGGAATTGTGGGCAGCCCCTATTCAGGAAGCATTTGAGGAATTCCTCAAGACAGAGATCTGAGATCTGGAGATCTCAGATTTGGACCAGACCCTGCCTCCCACTAATCCCTTCTGTGGCTTTTCTTCTTGTTCCTGGTGGAAGGTGGATCCTTGCACTGAGGACAACACAAATCCTAGTAAGCCGACCTCCCTGCAGCCAGAGGTCATTTCTGCCTCCCCTCCCCCTGCCCCAACCCTGGAGGAAAAGCAGAAGGTGAGGACACCGGGGTGGGGAGGTGCCCAGTGCTGTCTGAAGTTGGCCTACCAGCAACACGAGGTAAGAGGCCCAGGGATGGGCATGTTCAAGGCCGGAGGGTGAGTCTGCCCTGGCCCCGGGCAGATCCGGGGAGTCGCCGGGCTGGGTGTCTGCAGAGCAGTGCTCCTCAGATGTTCTGAGATTCAGGGGGACGGGAGGGGGGCGGGAGGGAGCCTAATGAGAGTCTGCATCTGCGGCTACTCGGTGCCCATAAACCAGCGAAGCCTGGAGGAAAGCGGGGCTCTGGGGCTTCAAGAGCATGGGCTGGGGTTTGCACAGTTGGGCTTCGAGGGGACCCTGAGCGGCCGGGCAGCCCCCCGAGGGCTGCCTGCTTCCCCATCATGTTCCTCAGGAGCCCAGGTGGGAGCTGGGAGATGCCCTCCCTGGCCCTGGGGTGTCACGTGGCTGTAAGTGTCCAACAGCGGAGAGGACTGGACTGGGGGGGGGGGTCAATTTATAGCCGTTGCCTGATTTCAGACTCTGGTGGGGAAATGAGCTTCAGGGAAAAATCACACTTCCGACTCCACAGGGCTCTTCCTTTCTGCTGCCTGGGAATTTACGGTCCAGCAGGTTGCTGCTAATGATGCCAGCACAAAATAATTGCCCTGCAGACACCAAATCAGTGCTGGCTGGGGAGGGTCCTGACGCCCCTTCCTCCTTTGAAGTCACTTTAGATCTGTTTGCAAATTGCTTTCAACACTCCTGATCTGAAGAGGCGTCTGCTCTCCCGGAGTCTCTTTAGAACCAGTTACATCTGCCTGGGCCCCTCAATGAGTTCAAATGCTTAGCACGTGCTTATTGTTGTGTATCTGTACAGGAGTCGTAAGTTTTGACTTTTTCTTGGGAAAATGGTTCTTTAACATTATTAACATGAGGCCACTAGACAGTAGCGATTCCATACACAGTAGCTGTTAGATCATTAGAGGCTATGTCAGTATTCCCTTTTATTAAGGTGAGATTCACATAACAAATTTAACCTTTTATTTATTCAATATTTAGTTTTGAGAGAGTCCATGCGTAAGCCAGGGAGGGGCAGAGAGAGGGACAGAGAATCCCAAGCAGGCTCCGCACTGCCAGCACAGAGCCCGATGGGGGCTCGATCCCACAGACTGCGAGATCATGACCTGAGCTGAAGTTAAGGGTAGGAGGCTTGGGGCCCCTGGGTGGCTCAACTGGTTGAGCATCCGACTTCAGCTCAAGTCATGATCTTCACGAGTTCGAGTCTGTTGTTGGGCTCGGTGCTGACAGCGCAAAGCCTAGAACCTGCTTCGGATTCCGTGTCTCCCTCTCTCTGTGCTCCTCCCCTGGTCATGCTCTCTGTCTCTGTCTCTCTCTCTGTCTCTCAAATATAAATAAACATTAAAAAAAAAATTTTTAAGTAGGATGTTTAACCAGCTGAGCCACCCAACTGCCACCCAAATTAAGTTGTTTTTAAATATTTATTTAGTTTGAGAGAGAGAGCACGCGCAAGTGAGTAGGGGAGGGGCAGA
>NC_043707.1:135560849-135580927 GCF_006229205.1 Suricata suricatta
CACCGACCTTGCAGTTTCTGGAGCCGCACACTCACCTACTGTTCCCTGTCTGGAAGGCTCTTTCCACCACCCCGTCCTGCCCCCTTTGCCTACATAAGGTCCTTTCACCCTCCTTCCCATCTTGGCTCAGTCTCACATTTGTAGGGCGGCTTTCCCTGGCCAGCCCACCACCCCCATCTTTGGAGCCCTTTTTCTATAATTACAAATTCATCCATGTGTTTATGCGGCTATAAATTATTTCTTCAACGAAGGCCTAAGCCACAGGAGGCCAAAGCAGCTTTGATATTTGAACCCTGTTGCACAGTCTGTCTGGTAGAGCAGCGGGCTCATGAAATATAAATAAATACACGCTAGGCTCAAAACCGTGTGTAATCTCACATCCCAGGATAACTGCTATTGGCAGCTCCTGATAAGTCCTCTAAAATTGTGAGCAAATAGGGGCGCCTGGGGGGCTCAGTCGGTTGGGCATCCGACTTTGGCTCAAGTCAGGAGCTCATGGTTCATGGGTTCAAGGCCCCTGTCAGGCTCTGTGCTGACAGCTCAGGGCCTGGACCCTGCTTCCGATTCTGTGTTTCCCTCTCTCTCAGCCCCTCCCCTGCTCGCACTCTGTCTCTCTCTCAAAAATAAATAAGCATTAAAAAAAATTGTGTGCTAACACTTAGTTTATGTTAGTAAGAATAATCTGGGTATTGCGATCTGAGGCCCGAATCATTGGCGAGCACCTTCTGCGTCGTGAGAGGCTAGAGGAGGCTTAGATACATTCTTTCCTGAGAAAGAGGAAAAGTGGCTTTGGGTCCTCCTCTCCCTCAATGATAAAATTCTAATAAATTTTCCTGTGATGAACCAAACTGCCGGGAGGTGGGCGGGAGAGTCAGAAGACCCCGCCAGTAGCCCCCAGGGCCCTGCGTCTGTCCATCTTCCCTTATAACTTGATTCCTTCGCCCTCCTTACAAGTCATTTCAAAACACGTATTTTCAAGTATTTGTACACGACCCTGGGACAGGCCTCAGCCTGTCCTTGGGTCAATCAGTGTTGTTCATTAGTGTCATTTTAAACTGGCGAAAATAAGCTTCGATTGACAGGCTCCTCTCCTAGTCCAAGTCCAGGGCTGGGCAGGGGAAGGGAGGTTCACCACCCCCACCCAGGGGTCAAAAACCACAAAGACCACTTGCAGGCGGGGGGACCCCAGGCCACAAGCCCTGAGTCGGCCGGAAGCAGGGGTCTGCGGTCCCAGATTCCGGGAGCGCAAGGGCCCCTGGATGGGGCGGGAACGGCCACCAGAGGTTCCAGGCTGCTGGACCCGAGGCGGGGAAGGACCACGCAGGGCTGCAGCACCTGCCTGGAGCCTTTGGGCCCACCGTGGGCCTGGGCGGAGGGTGGCCTGGCCACAAACCCTCTGCTGGCCATGCTGGGGCGCTGGTGACACTCGGCCGCGCCCACCAAGCTGGAGGACACACAGGAGTGAGGCACCTGGGCAGGTCAGGCAGGGACCCCGCTCCGCGCAGGAGGGGAAGGGACAGCTGGACTTGACCAGGACCCAAGACTGCAAAGTTCCTTTGTTTGCACGATCTCGTCCTTCCTTCCTTCTCCCCACCACCGAAGTGCATGTCTTTGGAGAACTTTTCAAACCTCTTTGAAATGACTGGAACCTTCCGATCTTGCCAAACCTTGGTTGGAAATCATGGCTATGATTCAGAAGCAAAGGACAGGAAGTGAAACTGTGGGGAAGACACGGCCAATCCTCCCTGGTGAGTGGGGCTTAGGGCCCCCCCCCCCCGGTATCCCCCAGGGCACCCCCCTCACAGTCTCCCGCATGCAGGAGCCCTGGTCACAATTCCCAAGTGTGTTGCTGCAGGAACTGCGCCCAGCACGCAGCGGGCCCCCCGTCACCCTGATTTCTGCGCCAGGGGAAGGTCCTGCTGGAAGGGCTGCATTTGTGCCGCAGCAAATAAAACGGGAAGTATCGCTTGTAAAGAGGAAAGGCTGCGGGCCGTGTGGGGCTCTGCTCCGGATTTTGGCCCCTTGTCCCGGTGTGCCCCATACCCACCGGACACGCGCTGAGCACGGGGCCCGGCTATGGCCTCGGTCACGCCTGGAGGACCGCACCAGCCGCAGTGACTCCCTCTCCCTGCCCAGCAGATAATGGCATGGGAACTATTTACCGCCTCTGGAGTAGTGATGAGTGCACGCATTTAGCGTTTTTAGACGGCTCGGCTCCTCACAAAGGGAAAGAAGCTGCGAGCCGGTGTGGCCCGGTTATTTGCGCGAAAGCTGACGGTCCCTCCCGGAGAGGTTTGCTGCAGGCTCCCCCGCGGGGACCACTCCTGAGAAGCCCCTAGAGACCCGATCTCTTGCCCTCGTGTGACCTGGAGCCGGTGTGTGTGTGTGTGCGTGTGTGTGTGTGTGTGTGTGTGTGTGACCTGGGCCGGTGGCTTTCCACGTGCTTGTAACAGAAACAACCCTCCCAGCCAGGCATGACGAGCGTGACTGGCGGAGGCTCTCGAAGTGAGGACATTCAGACCGCCAGGGTCAGGAAGGCAGTGTCTGCAGTCCTGGGGAGGCAGGGGGGCGGGGCGGGGGGGGTCCCACTAGGGGAGCTAAACCCTAGCCGTTGAATTTAGAAAGACGGGAACGGAAGACACACCTAGGACTCCTGAAAGGCTTATTGTGTCTCCGGCTGGCTGTAAAAATCCTATTGGCTGGAACTCGGCTTGGCCAAAGTACAGCCAGAAGGTTTCTGTCTCCTTTCAGAGCAGTCGGCGTTTGGGCTGCAAGGAAGCGAGCCGCACTTTCGGAGCAAGGATGGAGCAACAGGGTCCAGTCAAGAAGGAAGGGGTATGTGGACCCCCCCCAGCCCCCCCCCCAGAAAGGATTAGAGCGGTCTGCTCAGCATGGCTGGAGGGGGAGTGGGGTGGGGGGCTGGGGGGTTCTTGGGTGTGCAGGGCAGGACCGTTGGCGGCAAACTGCCTCTCAGAGTTCGCTTGCACAGGGACTAGCGGCGCAGACTTGGAGCATTCCAGTTTAGAGACTGGGGTTCATTCTGATGCAACAGCCTTGAAAAGCCTGTAACCAAATGGAAGAAACAGAGTTCATTTGTCCCAACTGCCTTCAAAGCTAGAGGTGAAGGGATTCTGAAACCAGTAGCAAAAGCTCTTGTACCTGTTTTTTTTTTTAATGTTTATTTATTTTTTGAGACAGAGACACAGAGGGGGAGCAGGGAAGGGCAGAGGGAGAGAGAGAGGGAGACACAGGATCTGAAGCAGGTTCCCGGCTCTGAGTGGTCACTACAGAACCGGACGTGGGGCTCGAACCTGCGAGATCGTGACCGGAGCCAAAGTCAGATGCTTAACGGACCGAGCCACCCAGGCGTCCCTGTTTGTGATATGTTTTTGGATTTGTTTTGATTTTGGCTTCAGAATGCTTCCATTGAGCTTTTCGGCGAGTAACACGGCTGGGCCAGGGTGCGGAGAAGGTGGGCTCGGAAAAGACCGTGCAAGACCCGAATCGAATTCAAATCTGTTGCAGATTTCCAGCCTTTGAGAGGAGAGGCTCCCTTGTTTTTTTTTTTTTTAATTTTTTTTAGTGTTTTATTTATTTTTGATACAGAGAGACACAGAGCATCAGAGGGGGAGGGGCAGAGAGAGAAGGAGGCACAGAATCCAAAACAGGCTCCAGGCTCTGAGCTAGCTGTCAGCACACAGCCTGATGCGGGGCTTGAACCCACGAACGTGAGATCTGACCTGAGCCGAAGCCGGAGGCTTAACCGACTGAGCCACCCAGGCGCCCCGAGGCTCCCTTGTTTTAAGAGACAGATTTTCCTGGACGTCGCCTCCCTTCCCCCGCTCCCTTGATTGAGGAAAATGCATGATGACAGAAAGTTACTAAGAATTTATTATGAGCACTTGGAAGGTGAAGGGAGTTGTGTTTCATTCAACACAACAGCATTTGCTTGTATTTAGGGACGCAGAGCTACCTATTTGTGCGAGTTATTATTTAATCTGTCCTGGGCGGGAGACGATTTCCACAGGCAGGTTGAGAGCATGCTCCGAAGCTCGTGGGTTCAAGCATGTCTGAGAGGCAATTTCATTCCTGCTCCATCCTATTCTAGCCGTGGGAACTTGGGCAAGTTACTTAACTGTTCCGTGCCTCAGTTTTCTCATCTGTAAAATGGGGATAATAACCATACCACCTCACAGGCTCCCGGAACGATTAAATGAGGTAATGCATGTAAATGACCTGGCACATAGTGACTTCCCCATAAATGTTATTACTTTCCATCATCGTTCCGAGCGGGGCACTAATGACATTTGGGGCTGGACGATTCTTTGCTACAGGGACTCATGATGCAGGAATATCAGCAGCACCCCTGGTCTCTACTCATCAGCAGCCAGGATGCTCTTGTTCCTCGAGAACCAGAGCTTCCAAGGGCACTGAGCGCCTTCACAAGGACCTGGCTGCACTCCCGTGACAACTAGGAAAGTGTCAGACCACGCGGGTGTTGCCCCTCTATTTTATCAGAAAGGGGCTATGAGGTAATGAACTTGGGCGCATGGGAGTCAGGAGAGACCCTGGTGTGATCTGTGGCCTCTCCAAAGAGTAGTGTCCCCGGGCGCCTGGGTGGCTCAGTCCGTTAGGCCTCGGACTTCGGCTCAGATTATGATCTCGAGGTTTGCGGGTTCAAGCCCCGCGTCGGCCTCTGTGCTGACAGCTCAGAGCCTGGAGCCTGCTTCGGATTCTGTGTCTCCCTCTCTCTCTGCCCCTCCTCGCTCATGCTCTGTCTCTCTCTGCCTCAAAAATAAGTAAAACATTAAAAAAAATTCAAAGAGTAGTGTCCCGCCTGACTGTACACCCCCCTCACCCCACCCCCACCCCCCGTCCATGAGGCTGCAGAAAAAGATTCCTGCAAGGTGGTCCCTGCAAATAAACAATCCATCTTGAAAACGGTCACATGCAAAAGGTGGGCGCTGATGACCTGTCCCCTCGGATCCTCCCAGGAGGGAAGCCCCATCCAGGGCCAGGGGCGATGAAAGCAGCCCCTTCCTGGCTGCCCAAGGGGCACACCTGCCCCTTCGGACAAAAGCCAGGACACATACTAGGCTCCTCCCCACTCCCAGGAACAAGGCAGCTGCTGTGAGTCTGAGGGGGTGGGGGGAGGGAAGGGGCGCCTGGGGATGATTTCGGAGCCCGGGGAAGCTTGCAGAAGGCCGGGCTGTGTGACCCTGCGTTGGCCTTTGGGTTCCTCCTATCTAAAGAGAAAAGACCAGAATCTGATCAATGCACATCAAGGTCTTTCTGTGGAGAAAGTACTCTTGGCCTGGAGAGGGGGGAAAATAGGTGAGGGGAAAAAATATGCCACATGTTTTAGAAACTGAAAACATGTCCTTTTTTTTAAAAGTTTATTTATTTATTTATTTTAATAGTTTAAAGAGATTTTAATGTTTATATTTGAGAGAGAGAGGATTTGAAGCAGGTTCCATGCAGGCAGCAGAGAGCCTGATGCGGGGCTCAAACTCCTGAATCAGGAGATCATGACCTGAGCCAAAGTCAGAAGCTTAACCAACTGAGTCACCCCGCGCCCCCAGTTTTTTATTTTGGAGAGAGTGAGAGTGGAGAGGGGTGGAAGGAGAGAGAATCTTAAGCAGGTTCCACACTCAGCGCAGAGCCCGGTGTGGGATTCCATGCATCCCCCTGGGATCATGACCTGAGCCAAAATCAAGATGCTCAACCAGCTGAGCCACCCAGGCGCCCCTATTATGTATTTTTTAAATGTCTGCCTTCCCCGATGGTATAGCATGGCACTGGGACTACAGTCAGCTGTGAGCCACTTTGCTGAAGGGGTGAAGGCACCTGGACCAGCCTGGACAGTCAGAACCTCCCAGAATATCTTTGATGTTTCCACAAAGGAAAACCCCCAACTCTTGTGAGTCCACGGACTGTGGCCGTGTCTTGAATTCAAGGAGGAAGACAAACCTTAGATGTTAAATTGTACGCTCTGTGCTTACAGACTCTCTCTGCAGCCTGAGTTCCCTCTGATGATGTGCATGGGACCTCATGAAAGCGCCCAAGGCCGCTGGTTGTCCTTGGTGCCCAGCAGGGTCCCCTATTCTGGGGCACCGGCCAGCTCCCCTGCAGAGCTGTGCTAAGGACTCCAAACCGGAGGGCCCATCAAAGTAGGAAGTGGTCAAGAAAGAGTTGCACTTGGCAGAATGAGTGAAGCCTGTTGTGTTTCTAGTTAATTGTTTACCTGGAAGAGAATCAGAAGAGGAAAACTGTTTATCAGCTTTCTCCTTTCCTTCTTCCTCCCTCCTTCCCCTTCTTTCTCTCCTTCCTCCTTTCCTTCCTCCCCCAATTCTCTCCTCCCTTCCTGCCTCCCTCCCTCCCGCAAAATCAAGCAATAGAACAGGTCATGGGGGGTGATCTTTACTTCTCCACTGTATCCCCAGCACTTAGAAGGATGCCAGGCTCACAGCTGGTGCTCCACATGTTGAAGGGAATGAGTGAATGAGTGCCCAGAGCACTCTGTCTGCACCTCGGGTGGGCGTGTGCATGGATGTGCCTACTGGCACACCCCTGCCTTTAGAAATCACAGGACAGCATGGCAGATGCCCTGGAGCCCGCTTTCTCTCCGGGTGGCATCGCCCCTACTTTGTCCCCTGCGGCCCCACACCGGCCCCAGGGGATGGTGGGGACTAAGGGAGACTGGAAACCAGCGCCCACAGGTCTTCCCTTCCTTACCAGACACTCCCTGCTGAATTAACCATCTTTTAAAATGTTTGTTAGAAACAGAGAGTGAGCAGGGGAGGGGCAGAGAGAGAGAGAATCCCAAACAGTCTCCGCACTGTCAGACCTCAACCCCACGAACCCTGAGATCCTGGCCTGAGCCAAAATCAAGAGTCAGATGCTCAACAGACTGAGCCACTCGGGCGTCCCTGAATTAATCATTTGTCGGTTTGTTTGGTGGAGGGAAGAGGAGGAGGAGGAGGAGGTTTCCCTTACTGGGGGCTCCTTGCAGGTCTTGCTCCTGCAGAGGCTTGGCCAGCTCGTGCTCCCCGGAGCACCTCAACAAGGCAGGAATGACCGCCGGCTCTCTGCCTGCCCTGCGCCTCACTTACCCCTCTGCAGAGCTGGTACCCTCTTTAGGTTGGGGGGGGTGGCGCCCAGAGGAAGACCTGAAGCCTCGGCTTGCTGGTCGGGGGGAGGCAGGTGTCTCCTGGGCGGGGCCTCCATGGGAATAGGAGGATGAAGGTGCTTCAGTGACCGCTTCCAAGAGCCTCATCCAGGCCCCAGTCAATGAATTCACCTCCGTGGCTAATCTCTTTTGTAATTGCACCTTGCAACAGCTCCAAGGGAGTGTTACGACCTTTCTCAAGATAAGGAAACTGAAGATTGTGGCCATGAAGCTAGAAAGTGACAGTGGACACATGCGAGATAAAGTCTGCAGATTCCAAGGGAAAATTTTTTCACTTCTATTTTTCTCCAGCTTTTCACGACTTTACTAATGACTTTCCGATTGTCATCAAAAAGATTGCCTTATAAGCGTGTTCAGTTTCCTCGTGTGTAGAGGGGGATAGTATCACGGAATGCACGTGTGAGTCCCCAGAAATCTGTGTTTAAATATCTTCCTAGGTCGCCTGGGTGGCTCAGTCGGTTAAGGGTCGACTGTTGATTTCAGCTCGGGTCATGATCTCAGGGTCCGTGAGTTGGAGCCCCACGTCGGTCTCTTGCTGACAGTGTAGAGCCTGCTTGGGATTCTCTTTTTCTCTCTCACAATGAATAAATAAGCGTAAAAAAAAAAGTAGAAGTTTTCTCCTACTGCCTTTTGTCTGTTACAGCAAAAGTCCAGAGGCTAAAGGAAGTTAATCAGTGACCCTAAATAAAGAATTAAAATTTTCCCATTCTGCGGCACCTGGGGAGCTCAGCTGGTTAAACACCCGACTTCAGCTCAGGTCATGCTCTCCAGGTCCGTCAGTTCAAGCCCCGTGTTGCACTCTGTGCTGATGGCCTGGAGCCTGGAGCCTGCTTCGGATTCTGTCTTCCTCTCTCCGCCCCTCCCTGGCTTGTCCCTTTCTCTCTCCCTGTCTCTTTCTTAAAAATAAATAAAACTAAAAAAAAACTTTCCCCATTCTCTCCTCTCCGGTTTTTAGGGGACTTTGTGTTTAAGGCGGCACTGAGTACATTTGCTACGGTCAGCAGACATGCCAGGATTGTTCCAGAACCAGTTAGGAGAAGATGATCCTTCCATGTCTTTCTGACCTAGTGGCTCTCAGGGGCCGTCCTCCCCCGCCCCGCCAATCAGTGGGACGTTTACCAATGTCTGGAGATCTCAGGATGAGGAGGGAGGGCCCTGCGAAGCATAAAGGACAGCCCCCAGGGCAAAGAATTATCTGGCCTAAGTGTTGAGGTTGAGGGAATCTTTTTTTTTTAAGTTTATTTATTTTGAGAGAGAGAGAGAAAGCAAGAGCAGGGGAGGGGCCGAGAGAGCTAGACTCCCAAGCAGGTTCTGAGCTGTCAGCACAGAGCTGGACTCAGGGCTGGAACTCACGACCTGAGCCAGCGTCAGATGCTTTCCTACCAGGTGAGGTGCCAGAGGGTAGGCATAGGGAGCACTGGAAACACTAAGGATCTTCAAACTCTCTGAAGTCCTTCTAGAAGACTTTGGGGTAACTTAGGGGCCCCTTGAACCGCAGCTGCTTCCTGTGACCTAAGCCAGGACCTGTCCTCCTGCAGAGGCTGACGCTTGTGCTTGCCCTGGCAACGTTCGTAGCTGCGTTTGGGTCATCCTTCCAGTATGGGTACAACGTGGCCGTCATTAACTCCCCTTCCGAGGTAGGTCTCTGGGGTGCGTGGGATGCGCCCCCACTGCCTGTCAACGGGGAGGGGGTCTGGAGCAGCCTGTGGCTGGGCACGGCCACCAAGGTGGTGGTGAGCGCACACTGGCGCGCACAGTGGGTCTTCAGGTGACAGGGAGCAGGAACACCTATGAGACGACGCATGGCCCAGGGCCACGGGGATGCCCGCGGTGCCCGGCCTCAGCTTCCCGGGGGAGCCAGGCCTGGCTGGCCCGGGGGTGGGGCTGGGGGCTCTTTCTTCCCCTGACGAGTGCGGGCATGTGTGCCCCCGGCATCCACGGGGCAGCCTGCCAGCTTAGGGGCCTGTCTGCAAAGCGTTCTGCTCTGCTCTGTCCTGCAGTTCATGGAGGCGTTTTATAACAAGACCCACTATGAGCGAACCAGCGACTACATGAGCGAGTCTGCCTTAACCTTGCTGTGGTCCGTCTCCGTATCCATGTTCCCCTTCGGAGGCTTCATCGGGTCCCTCATGGTCGGCCCCCTGGTGAATAAATTGGGCAGGTAAGAGAAGGTGGATTTCCAACTCCCGTGGCTCCCAGGCCCCATCCGTTCAAAACCCAGGCCTAAAGCTGAGGTCGTCTGTTTGTGAAACTGGGTAATAACCACCGGGATGATTTCTGATGTCCTAAATGGTCTTAAGACCAGATGTTGGGGCGCCTGGGGGGCTCAGTCAGTTAAGCGTCCGGCTTCAGCTCAGGTCATGATCTCACAGTTTATGGGTTCGAGCCCCGTGTCAGGCTCTGTGATGACAGCTCAGAGCCTGGAGCCTGCTTCAGATTCTGTGTGTCCCTCTCTCTCTGCCCCTCCCCTGCTCTAGATCTCTCTCTGTCTCTTAAAAATAAATAAATGTTAAAAAAAAAAAAGACCAGATGTTGACCTGGGGGCGCAGCAGGGCCTCAGAGTGAGCAGTGGGGGTGTCGGGTTTCAGGATCTGGAGCAGACAGAGAGCAGAATATGCTCCGGAGGTCAGGACCCCCTCCTCCCCCACCCCTTCTCTTGCCCTGTGGGTTTTTTCCTTACTGAAACCGAAAATCAAGTTCTGGCCTCTTTTCTTTTTTTTTTGCCTTTATTTTTTTAAGATTTCTTTTTAAAGTTTATCTATTTATTTTGAAAGAGGGTGCACGTGAGTGGGAGTGGAGGAGGGCAGAGAGAGAGAGAGAAGGAGAAAGAGGGAATCCCAAGCAGGCTCCACACTGTCAGTGCAGAGCCTGATGCCGGGCTCAAACTCATGAATCATGAGATTATGACCTAAGCCAAAACCAAGTCGGACACTTACTGCCTGATCCACCCAGGCACCCACCCCCCCACTTTTTTTTTTTGCCTTTAAAACACTCAAACACCAGATAACATGGCCAAGATGTCAATCCCAATGTAGATCACAGCATAGTATTCTTGAGCTGTGTCTCTCAAACTAATACAAACTCACCGCTCTGTTCTTTCACCCTGGGATGAAGTAATAGGCAAAATTTAGCCCAAATTAAATGTCTGTAAAACTCTGAAATGGCTGAGATTAACGTCAGGCACTCGACTGTGAAATCCCGGAGACCCAGGGCACCTCTCTCCGGGAATGCTGCGAATGCCAAGGGCAGGGCTCATATCTTTGCCCCTAGTTACAGAAACTAAATTAGAGGGTCTAGTCGCCGTATTTGATTCCAAAAAAGATCCTTAAGACATCACACCCCCTCGTGTAAACGCCACGGGCACGAGAGAGAGGCCTTGTTACGAACAGTGTGGAAGCGCGCTCCCTGCCCTGGGCAGACACACGGACACTGGGCACGATCTCTTCTCGGCCACGGATCTCATTAGCCCGAGAATCAAGGCCAGAACCCAGTGCCTTCTCCAGTGATTTTCAAAAAGAGTCTGAAAACAACATACAATGTCTGGTTTGGGATTTACGATCCTAAGGTCTTCCTAGAAGGTTGGTTTTGAACCCAACCATTCTCCCAGAGGGCCCCAGGGACCAGGACGTCAAATGAGGTCACAGATCTGAGGGACAAGTCTCCTTGGAGGGAAGGACTTACCCTGTTGGTCCACGGAGGGAGCAGGGTCACGTCCAGCTCTCTGCTTTAGAAGGTGACAAGCTTTGGGGGCGCCTGGGTGGCTCAGTCGGTTGAGAGTCCCGCTGGGCTCAGGTCATGACCTCGAGGTTTGTGAGTTTGGGCCCCCGCGTCGGGCTCTGTGCGGACAGCTCAGAGCCTGGAACCTGCTTCCGATTCTGTGTCCCTCTCTCTCTGCCCTTCCCTGACTTGCACTCTGTCTCTCTCTCTCTCTCAAAAATAAATAAGCATTAAAAAAAATTTTTTTTAAATGGGGCTGGCCTATGCATGCCTTCTAATGTCATTACCTGATCTGGGCCGCAAGGTTCCACTAAACTCACGCTGAGGTGAAGATTTCCAGAACCTGTAAGTGTATTGTAGTCTGCGGCCCTGTTCCTCTGCTCCCCACCGCGGATGCGCTCCGACGCAGTCACTTTCATTGGCTCCCACAGAGAAGGCTCCCACGCCAGGCCGTGCACTTGACCCTCGTTAGTCTTAGGTCACAGAGTGAGGCAGGAGCAAAGCCACTGCTGTCAGGGGGCAGACCCTCGGCCAACATCTCTTAAAAGAACAACTGAACCCTTAACCCAAACTAACTGAGATTTCGTCCTCTGCAGGAAAGGAACCTTGCTCTTCAACAACATCTTCTCCATAGTGCCCGCCATCTTGATGGGGTGCAGCAAGGTGGCCAGGTCTTTTGAGATGATCATTTTGTCCAGACTTTTGGTGGGAATTTGTGCAGGTAAACAATGCTCCCACGCTGTGATTTAGGATGACTGAGGAGGAGGAGGGGGAGGGGCGGGTGCCGGGTCTGGATTGTTCTGGAACCTCCAAAGCACATACACGCAAGCTATTCCTCTGCCCTGGGATAGATGCAGATGCCAAGCTTCCCTGTGAAGCTTCTGCAAAGAGAGCTGTTCCGCAAAAGAAACACAATTCTGTTCACAAGGGCACTTCCGGTCCCTTCCTTCGTCTCTGTGTTTTCTAAACTGTGGGCAGGACCAGTGAGGGAGCAGCCTTTTCTTTTTCGTTTTTTAAGTTTATGTGTTTATTTTGAGGAGGGGGAGGGGCAGGAGCCCAGAGTCTGAGGTGGGGCTCGAACCCACAAACCATGAGATCATGACCTGAACCGAAATGGTGAGTCAGGTGCTTGATGGAGTGAGCCACCCAGGCGCCCCGGTATTTTCCTTTTCTAGGCAGAGTACAGACTGTGTCGTGTGGAGGAGAGGTAAGGATGGTCTTCTGAAACGAGTTTGGGGGATGCATCTGTACACACGGGTGAGAACCATTCGCAATGTTAAACGTGTTTCTATATTTTTACTGTGGGTCGTGGTCAAAAAAGCATGAGGAACAATCTAATGTACGAATCCCTGTCTCATGATAGCAACCTGTCAGCTTTAAAAACACTTTTTTATGTCTTTATTTTATTTTGAGAGACAGAGATAGAGAACAAGTGGGGCAGGGGCAGAAAGAGAGGGAGACACAGAGCTGTCAGCACAGAGCCTGACATGGGGCTCGAACCCACGAACCGTGAGATCATGACCTGAGCCAAAGTCAGACGCTTAACAGACTGAGCCACCCAGACGCCCTGCAACCTGTCAGCTTTTATAGGGAATGTGAAGTTTGCAAAGGGATTTTTGGGTTCGTTTTTTTTTTTTTTTTTTTTGCCTAATTCTCCAGGGCCCACCTGCTGAAGCAGGTAGCGACTCACTCACCTGAGGTCTCTGGCCTCATAAACCAGAGGTGCTTTGCAAACCCTCCAAAGCTATCCCCCCCGAGCCGCACTTTGGTGGCCCTAGAAAACTCCCCCATAATTCCTTCCGACCAAAGAGATGTGGGTAAAGCCATGCCCGTGGCCTTCCGAGCGCTTTTGTAGACTGTATTTCCCAGGGCTGGCGGGGGCGAGCGGGACACCCACTCTTGGGGCCGTGCACCTTGAGGGTGGGCACCCAGGGTGGACACCCCCAAAGAGATGCATCCAAGGAGGCTTGCCAGCAACCCTCCGCCCAGCCCTGGCATTGGCAAGCAGCTCTCGTTTTCTGCTTCCAAACACGGGGTTGGGGTGAACAGATGATTTGGCTGGATGTCAGCAAACCCTCAGCTGGCCCTACAGGACGGTGGGGGAGACGAGGGGCCTGGGGGTAGGGGAAATGGCAAGGAATTTCAGGCTGGGAAAAAAGAGGGAATCAGCTTCCCTGAAGAGAGAAGAGGTCATGTCAAGGAGAGAATGGTGGGCCCCATGACGAGCATCCCCCTTATGCTTTCCCGAACCCCCAGACAGGTCTCTGCCGCCTTGGCCTGGCCCTGCTCCCGCCTCCCGCTCCCCCTGCTCAGCTAATGAAAAATAGACAATTCTGGAGTGCTTGGCTGGGTCAGGAGGTTAAGCATCCAACTCCTGACTTTGGCTCAGGTTATGATCTCATGGTTCATGAGTTTGAGCCCCAAGTCAGGCTCTGTGCTGACAGCTCAGAGCCTGGAGCCTGCTTCTGATTCTGTGCCTCCCTCTCTCTCTGTACCTTCCCTGCTCATGCTCACTTTCTCTTTCAAAAATAAACAAACTTTAAAAAAAAAAAGAGGGAAGACCAGAGGTCAGGCCACCTGTGTCCCCTGTCCCCAGTGACATGAGTTTGAAAAGCAAGGGTGCTTGTCCGTGAACTTCCTTTGTCAGACTATTTTCTCTTTCCTTATAGTTTAAAGGACTAAGCATTTAAATAGGTTTTGGCTTACTCTTGCCATTTTGAGTGAGTTTCAGCCCAACTCATGTGATTGCTGGAAAAGAATGAATATGTTTGAGGGGCGTCTGGGTGGCTCCATTGGTTAAGCAGCTGACTTCAGCTCAGGTCATGATCTCACAGTTCCTGGGTTCAAGCCCTGTCTTGGGCTCTGCACTGACAGTTCAGAGTCTGGAGGCTGCTTTGGATTCTCTGTCTCCCTCTCTCTGCCCCTCCCCTGCTCGCATTCAAAAATAAACATTAAAAAAAGAAATGAATGAGTTTGAAGACAGAGCTTGTCTCTGTCAGACTAATGTTTCCTGATGGTGTTTTTACTTTGATCCTGCCAGGTCTGTCTTCCAATGTCGTCCCCATGTACCTGGGAGAGCTGGCCCCTAAAAACCTGAGGGGGGCCCTCGGGGTGGTGCCTCAGCTCTTCATCACCATCGGAATCCTTGTGGCTCAGCTCTTCGGCCTTCGGAACCTCCTCGCCAACGAAGAAGGTGAGCTCAAGACGCCTCTGGACTCCAGCCCTCTTTCTGCTCCACTGGACATTTCTGCGTGGTGCTCTTTCCTCTCCAGCCGGCTGGCAGTGCTTGCTCTGGCCCCACAGTGCTGGTGTGGTATTTGCACAGGACGAGCCCTGAATGAGGTGGCGGGACCCATGTGGCCAATATTTTTCAGTCCCTCACAGGACACAGATGAGGGTGTTTAGAGTGAGCTGGAGGGGCCATTGTCTGAGCCTCTCCTGGCTTGCTTGGTGGCTGTCCACACAGGGGCCCGGGTCATGGTGGTGATGGCCGCCACTGTGTTTGAAGCCTCCGGCCACAGCCTCATTCACGCCTCCCAGCAATGCTGCAGCCTGGTGGGGGGCGGGGGGGGGGGGGCTCTGTGACTTTCCTATTCTGTAGACCAGGAAAGGGGGAGCCCCCTAGGGGTGAGGTGGTGAGTCTCAGCGCCAGTACCAATTCCAGACCCTGACTCTGGAGCCTCCCCGCCCTCCTCAGGAGCCCAGGTGCAGCACACAAGAAGCGCACGGTGACTCATAACTGTCATCACTTTTGCATGGCCTCCCCCATTCTGGTCTTGGGCATCGCGAACCTCAGAAAGGGAAATCACCGTTAACAGTGACACCAGCCCAAACATAGAAAGCGTTTACTGTGGGCCAGGCACCAGGTCTTTAGATGAAGTCCATTTAGTCCTCCAAAGAGCCCTATAGAGCAGGTATTATTATTATAATACCCATTTTCCAGATGCAGAACTGGGGCATAGAGAGGCTGGATAACATGTCCGAGGTCTCTTTGGGACACAAATCCGGGTTGCCTGGGCCTGGCTCCACGTTAAATGACCACTGTCTCCCTTCCAATAACCCTCACAAGGAGCAGGGACCAGGGCAGGGGCTAAGTTCCTGTCTCCCAGCGATGGTACCTATACACCCGCGGGACCCAGGGCAGTCACAGAGCCCCGGTGTCGGTGACGTGCCCTCTGGCGTGCCCAGCGAGGGGGCCTCAGAGCAGGCCTGGACTGGGGGAGCAGGACCAGCCTTCCAGAGGTGGGCAGACAGGGCAGACCTGCAGAAGCTCCCTGCCACGCCCAGGGAACCGCAAATGTATAGACTGTCCCTCCATCCTTTGTGGAGACCATTTTGCTGGTGTCCTTCCTCCAGAGCACGGGGGGTGGGGCTTGGCCTTATTCTCCTGCTCAGCCTCCAGCACAGACTACAGGTGCTCAGAGAACGAGGAGGGAAGGAAGCCGAGAAGAGAACATTGGCACAAGGGGCGGGCAGGCAGTCGTAATGCAGAGGTTGAGAAGTGCCCAGTCTTCTTAAAAAGCAGATGGAAACAGTGTGCCTGGATTTGGCAGTTGGGGGGTCTCCAAGAAGACTCTCGGTTAGGGGGTGGGGGTGGGGGCCAGGGCCAGACAGCTGTGGCCAAACTGGAAGGAAGCCCATACCTTTTGGAGGTTGTGCAGCGCAACTGAAACAGGGCCAGGATTGGCCAGGGAGTCAAGGGAGGGGAGGAGATCAGGAAAAAGAGGATCCATCCGGCGGGGGGCGGTGGGCGGGGCAGTGGGCGGGGCGGAAGTTGAACTCAGGCGTGCTGCTCCTGTTCTTAAGGGAAAGAGTCAGAGGCTGAAACAAGACCTGAAGATGATGTCTACACATGAGCGTTTTCTTCGTTTATGCCTCTCCCATGTCGGTAGTGAGGCCCCCTGGGCGTGGCGGGGCCATCGCCTGGAGTTTGAATCCACGGCTGTGTAACCCTCGGTTAAGAGTCCCCAGGGGGAGGGGGAAGCCTGCTGCGTGTGCCTCAGCCACCGCCTTCCCAAACCCCGAAGGGGGCCGCTGTGCGACATTTACCATCATCTCGTTCTTTCTTGCACCGCCCTCCGTGGCTTTTTGGTGTTTTTTTTTTAACTACCTTTTGCAAAGATAGCGTCAATTTTCCATTTCTGGAGTTCACCCGATTGGAGCACATTGCGTAGATCGCTGCGCCCGATGGACCCTGAGTTTCCGAGACGGGTTCCGGCCGCGCTTCGAACGGCGCGGTACAGAATTCTATTGTACAAATACACCGTGGCTTCCGTGGCCCTCCTCCCGCGTGGACGCTGGCACTGTGTGCGGTCTCCGTGTCTGCAATTAGTGCTGCTCCGACCCTGCCGGATCAGGCGTCCTGGTGGCCCCGGCATATTCGGGGCGTTGTCAGAGCACGGGAGGGTGTGCGGTGTCACCAGCTCTGTGCCCAGTCAGGGGACAGTGGCCGGCCGCTCTCACCCGGGCCCGGGCCTCCTTGCAGGCTGGCCGGTCCTGCTCGGGCTGACCGGGGTCCCCGCGGCTCTGCAGCTCCTGCTGCTGCCCTTCTTCCCCGAGAGCCCGCGGTACCTGCTGATCCAGAAGAAGGACGAGGTGGCTGCCAAGAACGGTAAGGCTCTTCCGTGCGGAGGGCGGGGCCGGAGGCAGAGCGACTTCGGTCCGGGAAGTCGAGGCCCCCTGAGCCGACCCCCCGCCCCCGCCCTTAGCGCTGAAGAGGCTGCGGGGCTGGGAGGACGTGGGCGCCGAGATGGAGGAGATCCGGCGGGAGGACCAGGCTGAGCGGGCCGCGGGCTTCATCTCTGTGCTGCGGCTGTTCCGCCTGCGGTCCCTGCGCTGGCAGGTGCTGTCCGTCATCGTCCTCATGGGTGGCCAGCAGCTGTCGGGAGTGAACGCGGTAAGGGGCTGGGGGCTGGGGGGCGGTGTCTTCGTCGCGGGGGGCCCTAAGCACCCCACCAGCCTCCTGGGTGTCTTCCAGATCTACTACTACGCAGACCAGATCTACCTGCAAGCGGGGGTGAAGGCCAACGACGTCCAGTACGTGACCGTGGGCACCGGCGCCATCAACGTGCTGATGACCGTCTGTGCCGTGAGTCCCCCCCCCACCCCTGCCACCAAGGGGGGGGCATCTTAAGAGGGTGGGGGTGGGGGTGGGGTCCTAGCTGCGGAAAGAGCCAGATCTGAGGTGGGGACACGCCTCTTGGTCTCCTGTCTCCAGCCTCTTGTCTTGCGGGGGCAGCCGGTGCCCGCCCCCAAGATGGGGACCCCCTGCCCTCCACTCTGGAAGCTTCCACTGTGTGAAGTGGCTCCTGCCCAGTCTCTTCCATAGTGGTTACTACCTGTGTCAGGAGCAAATGGATCCCCGGGACTGGGCAGGACGGTGGCCTGCTGGGGACGCACACATGGGCAGCTGCCCCTTCCGAAGGGGCACGTGGGGCAGGGGGACTTCCTGTGAAAGTGGCTCTGGCAGGGGTGCGGCCTCCCGTCTGCTGGGGCTGCTGAGCCTCCCGTTTGCCCTCCGCGCCCTCCCCTGCAGGTGTTCGTGGTGGAGCTCCTGGGCCGCAGGGTCCTCATCCTCCTGGGCTTCTCCGTCTGCTTCGCCGCCTGCTGTGTGCTGACAGCCGCTCTGGCCCTGCAGGTGAGGGGCTGGGCCTGGGGGGCGGCAGGAGCGCCCACGACCCCTGAGCCCTCACATGCACTGTAAGGAAAAGAGCCCAACGTGACCTTTTAGCAACTAGGATGAACCAGACGCCCGGGGACCATCTGCGGCCCCGGGAGCCCCGCCTGAGCCCACCTCCCACTTCCGGCCGATTTCCCAGAGGCCTCCCGGTGGCACGGCCAGTGGGAGAGCCAGGTGCCGCCCTCCCTGGCTGCCCCCCTCGCTGGGGACCCCGTTGCCCGATCCCGGGGTGTCTGATCCAGCCCCCGTGCTGTGCCCACAGGACACAATACCCTGGATGCCCTACGTCAGCATCGCCTGCGTCATCATCTACGTCGTGGGACACGCCCTCGGGCCCAGTATGTTCCCCAGAGCCGCTCTCTCTGGCTTCCTTCTTCCTCTCCTGCACCGTCAGCACTAGAAACTTCCAGCCTCATGCAGCCCCCAAGTGGCCTTTCCCCCTGCCTTCCTGTCACATGGGAGTTTGGATAGAGGGTGACCAGCATGACCACAGTAAAGTGGCCTCCACCGAGTGGCTTGAAGCAGGCCGCCCCGTGTGACTGGCGTAGACAGCCTTGCAGGTGGTCCCGGGCCCCTTCTAGGGGTCTCAGCGGCTGTCCCCCGGCCCCTGTGGCGCCCTATTCTTGCTTTCCGCTTTCTCCTGCTGCTTCTTAGCAAGCCCAGGAGTCCCGGAGGCACCCTGCTCCCTGGGCCGATGCCTCGGGCGCCCCGCACACAGCGGGCTTTCAGGACCCTCGCGGGCTTGCCCTGCTTCCAGAGAAGACAGCTCCTCCTCCTTCCCTCTCTGCCCCCCAAGGTCCCATCCCTGCGGTGCTCATCACTGAGATCTTCCTGCAATCCCCCCGGCCAGCCGCTTTCATGGTGGGGGGCATCGTGCACTGGCTCTCCAACTTCACCGTGGGCTTGGTCTTCCCGTTCATTCAAGTGAGTGTGAGCCGCCGCCCCCCGCCCCACACGCAGAGTCCTCATGCAGTAAAGGGAGAAGGTTTTCGAGAAAGCAAACCCCACTTCCCCTTCCTACAGGCAGGCCTCGGAGCTTACAGCTTCATCATCTTCGGCGCGATCTGTCTTCTCACAACCATCTATACCTTCCTGGTGGTCCCCGAGACCAAGGGCAAGACCTTCATGGAGATCAATCAGATTTTCACCAAGATGAACAAGGTGTCGGATGTGCAACCGGAAAAAGAGGAGCTGAGGGACCTCCCGCCCGCTGCTCTGGGGCCGTAACTGCAGAGTAGGAGCCTGCTGAGCGGGTTTGCGCGGGCTGCCCTCCTGGGCTTCGTCCTGGCCAGTAGCCGTCTGGGAACAGGGGCCGAGGCCCCACGTGGGGTGGGACACAGACGCACGGGGACTGTGTGGAGGGCTTCTGTGCCGTCTCCCTCCAGATGACCCCACCAACCCCGAGTCACCCGCACTGGGCTCCTCATAACACTAATGACGACAATCATTAGTGTGGTGCAGAGATGGAAGGAATCCCCTCCCGCCAGGATCCTGGGGTCTTCTGGGGACCCGAGGCCTGCCCTCAGAGAAGCTCTTCCTCCCGCCTGATCCGTCTGCGGAAATACCTGGACGGTGTGATGTCTAAGAAGCTGGGGAGCAGGTCCCCGTGGAGATTTTAACGGAGTCAGCTTGTGAATCCTGAATTCTCTGGCTGGAGGACAGTGAGTGACACGGCCCAATAAAACACATATTATCACTTTTCACAAGACGCGCTTCTTTCCTGTGAGCAGGCGGAAGAAGGCGGGGGTGGGGTGGGGGTGGGGGTCCCTGCTCCTCTGAGCTGTTGGCTTGCGCTGGAGCCTCAGCCTCTCGAGGGCCTGAGTTTGGCCACTTCGGCTTCCCCCGGAATCCCGCTGCCTGGACCAGGCCTGGCGCCCAGGGGCCGCTCACTCAGGCAGCACCTGCCGGAAGGGGAGGCGCAGGAAGTGAGATGGTTACAGAGTGGTTGAGCCCCGCCCCCTCCCACAGACAGCAGAGCGGGAGGCTTGTGTGAGAGGGACAGCGGGGTGTAGACGAGGAGATGAAGGCTTTGGGGGCGTGGGAAGGCACGGAGGGCCCGCCTGCTGGGAGCTCATTGGCAGGATGTGAGATCTGCTCCCTGGGGTGGGGTGGGGGGGGACTGAGCCAGGACCGGGCCGGGAGAGGCAGAGGTGGGGGTGGGAGCAGCTTTGGTGGGGGTGGAATGGGGCTCCCACAGGTGACAAGCTAAATAAATAACTTTGAGGAGAGGCTAACAGGTCGCTGCTGTGGTGGAACCACCCTGGGTGCCTGTGCGGGGACCCCCCCCCTGCTGTGGAAGGGGGCGCAGGGAGCAGCCGCAGGGTCTCTCCGCACGGAGGAGCCGTCCAGCCCGGCGTCCGAATCAAGCCTGACGGAGGCTGGAGCTCCGTCCTTGGTCCTGTCGCTTAGTAATTGTGCAACATGGGTACTTACTCGGCGTTCCTGTGCCTCAGTTTCCTCTTCTGTTACACGGAGCTAATAACCAATGTCTCA
>NC_043707.1:135581027-135583483 GCF_006229205.1 Suricata suricatta
GTCAAAAATATAAGTAAACAGAGACTTAGGGTTCTTGCAGTAAGTACTCAAGGTAAAGTGTTGAGAGAGCAGCGGGAAGGGGTGGGCGGTGCCTAAGAAAGGGTGGTCCCAGAGGAGACAGCCCCCAGGAGGTGAGTTTGTTCCGTGGTCTGGAAGAGGGATGTTTCATGCTCAAGGAACAGCAGGAGGTGTGGGAAGCGGCAAAGATTCAGCTGCTCAGCATTTACTAGCCGGAAATGTCACTCCCTGAGGGGAGTTACCTGAATTACAAAAATAGGCAGGGAAGTGCCACTCCCTGTCAGGAGAAGCCAGAAGAACAAAGATCAATCGCCTACAGGCAGGGTGGTGTGGGCCCTTCAGGTGCTGTGCTAAAAACTTTAGTTTGGTTCCTTCTTTATCCTAGCTTTAATCACTTGACCCTGTTTCCTAGCAACCAACCCTGTCAGCTTCCCGCCCTAAACCCTATATAGGTGTGGATATTTTCTCAATAAAGGGGGCTTGATCAGAAACGCTTGACTTGCTTCCACTCTCTGTGCTCCCTGCCCCCCAATTCTCTCTCCCTCTCTCAGGAACCCGCAAGGATCGACCGCCCCGCCAGCCGGGGCGGACATGACAAGGAGGGAGGCCGGTCATGCCATCGGCTTGACTTTGTGGTTGGGGTTGAGAAAGTCAGGAAAGGCACACGGAGTTTAACCCATGGGATTAGACCGTGGGCGCTGTGGCCAACCGGACAGAAGCATGCCAACATAACGGCTGGTGAAGCGGCAGACCAGCACCCAAGAGTCTTTAGGGACAAACCGAACCTAACCGTGGTCGACAGAGTGAGGCCCCTGCAAACGGGTCCCTGTCCAGATCCCCAGGAACTGTGAACATGGTATTTTAACATGGCAAAGGGGAATTAAAACAGCAGATGAAATGAAGGCTGTTAATCGGCCAGCCCTGAGACGGGAGACTTTTCCAAACCGCCCAGGAGGGATCTGTGTGATCCCAGGGAAGAGACACAACCATGAAGATGGCAGCTTGGCAGCTTGAGACTCAGGCCAGTGTCATTGGCTGTGAAGAGGGTGGAGGTGGCCGTGAGCGGGGAATTCGGTGGCTTCTAGAAGCTGGAAAGACCAGGAAGTGGATTTCCCCCTGGAGCCTCCAGAAAGGGACGGAGTCTGGCTGGAACTTCCATGGTATCCCACGGAGACCCAGCTCAAACTTCTGACCTCCCAGAGCTGTAAGGTAATAAATCTGTGTTCTTTTAAGCCATGACATTTGTGGTGGTTGGTTAGAGTGGCCATGGGAAGCCAGTACAGAATCTGAAGATTCTGAGAATTCTGAGATGCAGAACAGAAGAAGCCTCTTCTGCCTTGAACAGACCGTGTGTAGAAATCTAAATGTGAGTATTTCATTGCTCACTGGGTCCCCCAATGGGGAAAGGCAAGTAAGTGCCACCGGAGGAAGTAACCAGGCAGGATTCAAGGTCACTGAGGACAGACCGCTGGCACGGTGGGCTCAGGTGGTGCACGTCTACTTTCTGCAAGAGAGGGTGGGGACAGCCTCCAAGAGCCAGCCGTTGCCCTGTGTCCTTCCCCGCTGGCCAGTGGACCCACCAGCCACCGTGGGGCACCGGTGGCCCCACACACCCATGTCTGCCCTGGAAGGACCTGCCCCCTCCCCAAAAAGGTCTAAAATACAGACAGTGGGGGTGTCCACTTTATTTGTTTTATTTTTTTTTTATAGTTTACTGTCAACTTGGTTTCCATACAACACCCAGTGCTCTTCCCCACAAGTGCCCTCCTCCATGCCCATCACTCCTTTTCCCCTCTCCCTCTCCTCCATCAACCCTCAGTTTGTTCTCAGTATTTAAGAGTCTCTCATGGTTTGCCTCCCTCCTTCTCCCTAACTTTTCCCCCCCTTCCCCTCCCCATGGTCCTCTGTTAAATTTCTCCTGTTAGACTTGTGAGTGAAAACATATGGTATCTATTCTTCTCCGCCTGACTTATTTCACTCAGCATGACACCCTCGAGGTCCCTCCACTTTGCCACGAATGGCCAGGTTTCATTCTTTCTCATTGCCATGTAGGACTCCATTGTGTGTGTATACCACATCTTCTTGATCCATTCATCAGGTGATGGACCTTTAGGCTCTTGGGTAAATCCCTAGCAGTGCTATTGCTGGGTCATAGGGGAGTTCTACTGATAGTTTTTGAGGAACCTCCACACTGTTTTCCAGAGCGGTTCTACCAGTTTACGTTCCCACCAAGAGTGTAGGAGGGTGCCTATTTCTCCACACCCTCGCCAGCATCTGTAGTCTCTTGATTTGTTCATTTTAGCCACTCTGACTGGCGTGAGGTGGTATATCAGTGTGGTTTTGATTTGTGTTTCCCTGATGATGAGTGATGCTGAGCATCATTTCATGTGCCTGTTGGCCATCTGGATGTCCTCTTTGAAGAAGTGTCTGTTTATGTC
>NC_043707.1:135583583-135620003 GCF_006229205.1 Suricata suricatta
GTAGTCTCTTGATTTGTTCATTTTAGCCACTCTGACTGGCGTGAGGTGGTATATCAGTGTGGTTTTGATTTGTGTTTCCCTGATGATGAGTGATGCTGAGCATCATTTCATGTGCCTGTTGGCCATCTGGATGTCCTCTTTGAAGAAGTGTCTGTTTATGTCTTCTGCCCATTTCTTCACTGGATTATTCATTTTTCAGGTGTGGAGTTTGTTGAGTTCCCTGTAGATTTTGGATACTAGCCCTTTATCCAGTATGTCATTTGCAACTATCTTTTCCCATTCCATTGGTTGCCTATTAGTTTTGCTGATTGTTTCCTTCACTGTGCAGAAGCTTTTTATCTTGATGAGGTCCCAAGAGTTCATTTTTGCTCTTGATTCCCTTGCCTTTGGGGATGTGTTGAGTAGGAAATTGCTGTGGTTGAGGTCAAGGAGTTTGTTTCCTACTTTCTCCTCGAGGGTTTTGATGGTTTCCTGTCTCACATTCAGGTCCTTCAGCCATTTTGAGTTTATTTTTGTGTATGGTGTAAGAAAGTGGTCTAGTTTCATTCTTCTGCATGTCGCTGTCCAGTTCTCCCAGGACCACCTGCTAAAGAGGCAGTCTTTTTTCCATCGGATACTCTTTCCTGCTTTGTCGAAGATTAATTGGCCGTACACTTGTGGGTCCGGTTATGGGCTCTCTGTTCTATTCACTGGTCTCTGGGTCTGTTTTTGTGCCAAGACCGTACTGTTTTGATGATGACAGCTTTGTAGCAGAAGCTAAAGTCTGGGATTGTGAAGGGGCGTCGCCTGAACCAGAACAGAAAGGCACACGTGGGGCCGGGGCCGGCACAGGGAAAGCCACTCCCTCACAGCAGGATAAGCCCCGCCCTGGCCACCAGGGCTCTCCATGTCTGGTAAGGAGTGCCCGGGGCCCCAGTCCAGCTCGTAAGGGTCACAGACACATGGCTCTCTTAGCAAGTACCGACCCCAGGCTTGGAAGGGACGAGGGTGCAGCAGAGCAAACACGGCCCTTTACAGACTGTGCCCAGCCACCTGAGCTGTCACGGGCAGACCACTAGGGTCTTGTCCCCGTGGTGTGTCCTCAGCCCACGCCGGTGCATTCTGCTTGGGTCACTTCACACACACGGTCCACAACGTGTTTCCACATCTCTATGGAATTTTCTTTTCTTTTTTTAAATTTGTATTTATTTAAAAAATTTTTAATGTTTATTTTTTAGAGAGAAGGAGACAGAGAGAGAGCGGAGAAGGGGCAGAGAGAGAGAGGGAGACACAGAGTTCGAAGCAGTATCCAGCCTCTGGCTCTCAGCGTAGAGCCCAAAGCAGGGCTTGAACTCAGAACCTCGTGATCGTGACCTGAGCTGAAGCTGGACATTCAACTGGCTGAGCCACCCAGGTTCCACACTCCACCATGTAAGTTTTATAATTTTCCTTTGAAATGCAACCCAGCCTTCCAGTCGGGTGATTTGTCATAATTTATGGAATCATCTCTCTCTCTCTCTCTCTCTCTCTCTCTCTCTCTCTCTCTCTTTTTTTCTAGCTAAGAGTAATTCTGAAAGAGCACCTTTGTTCAGCATTTAATGGCTTATTTATTACTAAGTGTAATTAGAAATAAAGAGGCCAGAGCCACCTGAGTGGCTCAGTCGGTTAAACGTCCGACTCTAGATTTTGGCTCAGGTCATGATCTCACAGTTTGTGAGATGGATTCCCTCAGCTGTCTGCTCAGAGCCTGCTTGGGGTTCTCTCTCTCTCTCTCTCTCTCTCTCTCTCTCTCTCTCTCTCTCTCTCTGCCCCTCCCACACTTGCTCTTTCTCCCTCTCCTCTCTCAAAACAAATAAATAGACATCTTTTATAAAAAATAAGTAAGCTGTATTTTTTTTAATTGGGGGCACCTGGGTGTCTCATTTGGTTAAGTATCCAACTTTGGCTCAGGTCATGATCTCACAGTTCATGAGTTCGAGCTCTGTGCCAGGCTCTGTGCGGACAGCTTGGAGCCTGGAGTCTGCTTCCGATTCTGTGTCTCCCTCTCTCTCTGCCCCTCCCCTGCTCATACTCTCTCTCTCTCTTCCTCTCAAAAATAAACTTTTTTTAAAAAAGAGGAAAAAATGTCTTTAATTTTCTCTTTCCTCCTAATGGACAATGAGTCCAGTTGTGCAAGTGGAATCGCAGACAGAGAACTAACTCAGGAGAAACGTAACACACCCAGACAATCAGGCCCGAGGAGGTTCAAGACCCCCCCACTTCCAGGGACAACGTGGACAGTGTTTTCCTCCTGCCTGGCACACCTGGGGAGCTCCGGGCTCAGGGCTCTTCGGAGGCAAAGACACAATTCATGCTGAGTGTGAACCTTATCCGTCAACATGTCCAAGGAAAATGTGCTCCCCCAGCAGCGCCCAGAGGCCGGAAGGGCGATGAGCCCACGCAGGCCCGGGGAGAGCCGGCTGTCCCACCAGCCGTCCCGCGCCCACCCTGCTCCCCGCCGAAGGTGCCCACCCCTGTCCTTGTGCCCCGGGCCGGGTGTGCCAGGACAGCAGTGGTGGGGACAGTGGGGTTCAGATGCACAGTTAGGCAAGCAGAGGGCTGGGGGGAGGGTGGAGGTCCCAAGGGCCATGGCTCTGGACCAGCTGCTTTTTGGAGCCCTGGGAGACAGCCACAGACCCTGCCCCAATTCAGCCCCCCCTCCACTCCTCTGACTTCGGCCCAGGCCCAGTTCTCCAGAGCCGTCCTGGGAGCTGGGATGCGTGATGGCCTCAGTTTCCCTGAGGGCCTGTCCTGGAGTAAAAGACCAGCCAGGTGCGTCCTTCAGGGCCTCGGTGCATTGCTCCCATGGCTGGAACGTTCTTTCCCCAGACACTCACAGGCTGCTCCGGCCCATCCCCCCACTCCGCTGAGCCAGACCTCTCAGCCCCCCTGGCTTCCAGTCCATCGCCCCGTCTTATTGTCCTCATGACATTATCCTTCTATGGTTTCTCCCATGTGTGCAGTCTGGGGAGGGCCCGTACTAGAACCAGAGCCCCACGAGGGGGGCACGCTCCTGGACCCTTGTCCTGAAGCAACTCCGCCTGGGTCCAGGGCCAGGCACATAGGAGATTCGCAGACAGACCTTCCAGAAGGGAGTGAGTGTGTGGCGGCCATCCTCAACCCCCAGCCACCCGCTGCCTCCAGCTGGGCACGGCCTGGGCCAGGGCAACCCTCCCCCCCCAAGTCCCTGCTCTCTCTCACAGAACCTCCAGCCCACCCTGGTGTTGGTGACCCTAAACACAGCCATTGCTCAGCCTTAGAATATGGCTACATTGCCTTGGTCAACACACTGAACAAGGTGGGCACCGGGTCGGGGGGGGGGCGGGGCGACGGCCATTCTCCTCCACATCGTCCTTCCCCTTGTCCTCCCCTGGGTGCCTGCCTCGGAAGGCCAGGGGATGATTGGGGTTATTTCTCCCCAGAGTGTCACCCTTCCCGGGTATCTGGGGACTGGGGAAGGGGGTAGAAGTAACCTGAATTCCTGCCCGGTGGCTTTGGGCTTTCACCCCCCTGCCATTGCCGATGGCAAAGAGATTGGGGTCAAGGACTGACCCCGGGAGCATCTAGGGATCAGGACTGGGGTGAAGGGGCACAAAGGAAAGGAAAAGGGGTCCTTGTCATGGAGGGCAGAACCTGAGGGCAGTGTCCCCAAGGCCCAGGAAGAAATATGAGTCAGGAGGCAGGGACTGCCCCTGCTGAGGAGTCAAGATGAAGACCAAGAACTGACCATGGCTTTGAGCTCTTGGAGGACACCAATGACCTTGACTAGAGCAACTGAGGTGAGTGCTGGAGACAAAAGCTTGGCTGGGGTGGGTTCAAGGAAGAATGGGAGCAGGGAGGAGAGACAGCAAGGACAGAGAGCTATTTGGAGGAGTTTTTTGCAAAAAGGAACAAAAAAATGAAGCTTCATGAAGGGACATGAAGGAGTCATGTTAGGTTTGTAGAGGGCAGGAGTCATGTTTCTACACTGAGAGGGAGTATGCGGTAGAAGAAAAAAGAAGGAAGGACCAGAGACGCAGGACAGACGGGGACATTTGCAAAGGGGACATTCCGGCAAGAGAGAGGACAGGACTGCGTCCGTTACCAGTCCTTGGGTAGATGAGTTCGGCTGCTTTTACAATGTCATTTTTTCCAAGTTATATTTTATTCACGACTGCTTTATAGCAGGCACTATGCCCCGTCTGCTCCTGGGGTACGTTAACATACTTACAGTCACCTTGTCTCAGGCTCTCACGCACCCCCACTTGTCACATGGCATGCTTGCAAATCCCCTTCCAGACATGTTATTCTGTAACCAGTGAGGAAAGTAAGGCTTACAGAGGCAGTATCGCTAGCCTGAGGCCCCACAGTTAGTAACAATATTTCTTACGTTGTCTTAATCTCTTGCAAAGTGATTTTTTAAGTGTATTTATTTATTTTGAGAAAGAAAGAGAGAGCAAGTGGGGGAAGGTCAGAAAGAGAGAAGAGAGAATCCGAGGCAGGCTCTGTACTGTCAATGCAGAGCCCAATGCCAGGCTCGAACTCATGAACCATGAGATCATGACCAGAGCTGAAGTCAGATGCTTGATGGACTGAGCCACCCAGGCACCCCGTCTGCAAAGTGAATTTAAAAAAAAATTTTTTTTAACTTTTATTTATTTTTCTTTTGAGAGACAGAGCATGAATGGGGGAGGAGCAGAGAGAGAGGGAGACACAGAATCCAAAGCAGGCTCCAGGCTCTGAGCCATTAGCACAGAACCTGACGCAGGGCTTGAACCCACAGACTGCAAGATGATGACCTGAACCAAAGCCAAACGCTTAACCAACTGAGCCACCCAGGCGCCCCTACAAAGTGAATTTTGTAACAGCGACTTTTTAGCAACTCTTCACGGGTCTGGCTCCTCCCCCCACCCCAAGGCTGTTTTATTCTCTGGTCACAGCAGAGATCCATTGTGGCCTGGGGCGTTGCCGGAAATGAGCCAGGGCAGCTGAGAACATTACCTCATCATCTCGCGTGACTTGCCCAGTGCTCTTGGCTGCAGATGGGGCCATGTTTTCAGGTCTTGACTTTTTTTTTCTTAATTTTTTTACTTTTTTTTTTTTTGAGAGATAGAGTGAGACAGAGCATGAGCGGGGAGGGGCAGAGAGAGAGGGAGACACAGAATCTGAAGCAGGTTCCAGGCTCTGAGCTGTCAGCACAGAGCCTGATGTAAGGCTCGAACCCATGAACCGTGAGATCATGACCTGAGCTGAAGTTGGATGCTTAACCGACTGAGCCACCCAGGCGCCTCAGGTCTTGACATTTTATGATGCAACCTGCTCCGAGGGACACAGCATTCATGGACCAGAAGGCGGCGCTGCTCCTGCGCTCTGCCCGGCGTGCGTGTTTCCTCTGGGCGGCTCACTGGGTGGCTGGAAGTTGGCCTGCGGGTCCACAGATACGACTGGTCGAGACGAGATGGTGCCCTCACTGAGCCACACCATCTCTTGGCGAGTGTTCCTGGTGGGGGTTGGTGTGATCTTGGAAATCAAGAGGCCTGAGGTCTAGTCCCTGCTTGGCCACAGACATCGTGCCCTGAAAGCAGGGCCCTGAATTCCTCAGGATCTCTGCCCACGTCAGTTGCCCGGAACACCATCGCCTCCACATCCACCCCACGGGCAAGGTCCAGCTGCTGAGAGCGGAGTGTGGGGTGGTACTTAGTGCTGCCTCGCCAGCACTTCTAGCAGGTGATCCCCAAGCACCCGTCGATGGGGTGTGGTTCCCGGCCAGGTGACCCCTGGCCCCTAGTTGTCACAACCGCAGCCCCTCCCGGGCGGCCTCACCGGGGTTGATGTTCTGAGGTTTGGGGTTCAGACTGAGTCACTGCTCGTGCCCCGGCCGCGTGTCTTGTGTGAGAATGAGGGGCAGGTCTTTGCACTTTGCTTGGTTCACACGGCACTGTTGATGCCCGACCGGGGCCGCGGGCCGTGACTCTGCAGATAAGGGAGGGAGTCTGAGCCAAGGTTCCCAGGAAGGGAGGGCGTGAGCCGAGTTTGGGGTTCACAGTTACACTTGGACTTGATGTGCCAGTGTTGGCCATTTGCAGGAAGAGGTGGAGAGCCCTCTAAAGAAAGCTAACATTTCAAAAAACCTAGCTATTCAGTTGTCACACATAAAAGAAAACATTGCCAATTGAAAATCCTTTTTTTAATTTTTTAAAATGTTTATTTATTTTTGAGAGAGAAAGAGAGAGAGAGAGAGAGAGAGAGCACAAGCAGGGAAGGGACAGAGAGTGAGGGAGACACAGAATCCAAAGCAGGCTCCAGGCTCTGAACTGTCAGCACAGAGCCCGACTCGGGGCTCGAACTCATGAACCGTGAGATCATGACCTGAGCCGAAGTTGGACGCTCAACTGACAGAACCACCCAGGCGCCCTGAAAATTAATTCTTCACTGAAGCAGGACCCCAGGACCTCTTCCCCTGAGCAAGACTAACAACTTGTCCTGTGTTGTGTCCTTGAATGAAGAAAACATTCAGCATGGTGTCATTATTCCATAATCCGGGCTTCTTTGCAATTTGGACTGTGCTGTTCTGAGCGTCACTGAGAGTGACCAGGCTGTTCCAGAAGCCTGGGCTTGGAGTCCACTCCCTTCCCTGAACCTCCACAGTCGCAGATCTTGGGACCTCAGTGACAGTCTCGTCACTGCCCTCATTTCACAGCTGAGGACCCAGGGCTGCCCACGAGGGGCCTGGACAGTCCTGAGCTTCCCTGAGGCAGACACGGCTCTGGGGCATCTGGAAGGGCTTGGGAAGGGGCCCCGGGGCTGGCTGATTGCCCAGCTAGCGAGGTTTGGGCTGTGGGGAGGGGTCCCCCAGGCAGAGAAAACCCGGCCCCAGGCATGGGGACCAGGAGTCCCACAGGCAGGCCCTCAGTGCCCACCTGGTGGCCAGTCTCTGGAAAACCAGCCTGCCTGCCAGCTAACTGTCTGGCGAGTGCGGAGTGAACACAGGGGGCCTCTCCATGCACCTGCCCAGGGAGGTTCACTTTAGCCTCGCCCCGCCCCCACCTGTCCCTGAGATCATGGATTTCAACACTGGAAGGGACCTTATTGCTCAGTCCCCATCTCTGTCCCTGGTAGGAATCCCTTGTTCAACAGTCCTCCCGTTGTCCTCAAGCCTCCGGTTGGATGCCCTCACTGACAGGCAGTTCATGACCTCCGAAGACAGCTGTTCCAGCGTGGACTCTGGAGCGAGACGGCGTAGCTTTGAATCCTGCTTAGTTACTTGTCTGTCTCACTTTCCAATCTGAAAAATTGAATGACAGTATTTGCATTAAATGCATCTCGTGCCGGGGGCAGACACCCCTCCGTGAGCTCTGGCTGGTCCTGTCCCTGACACCCTGCTGAGCACCTCCGTGAGGGCGGGGGCGGACGTGACACCCGCCCTTGTCACCCAGGTGTGGTGGTGTTTGTGTCGGAGCCACCTTCTGTCCCCGGGGTCTGTCCCTGAGCCCTGTCCTGGAGGGAGGGGAGCCCCACTGATGAGTAACGTCTTTGCCACCATTCCCACTGTCCTGATGGGAGCCTCAGAGTGAATGATTTTCATGGGCAACACAGGGTCTGAACCTGCGCAGACTAATGGGTGCCCGCGGGGAGGGTCTGAGTGCCTGGCTCAGGACAGGACGGGAGCCCTCCGAAGTCCGCTCAAGCCCGAACTGTGGCAGAGAGATCCCTGGCCTAAGAAACAGGAGACCTAGGCTTTGCTGATTTGTATCCAAGACACCCCAGGCAAGTCACTGATTGTCCCCGTGGCTCTTCTGTTCCTTGTTCCTAAGTGTGCATAGCACCGTGACTGCAGCATGGTGGGGACACCATGTGCTGAAGGATGAAGGGGGGCTCACAGATAGCCCCGGGGCGGGGGCAGGGCCCCGGGTGAGCAGGAGATATGGGGCACTGCCTCGGGGGCCCCTCCAAGAGCGTGGGGACTTTTGTTCTGGACAAGGCTGCGGGTCCCGTCCGGTATTTTTTCTTTCCCAGTCCAAGGCTCTGTTTGCCCATCCGTGTCTGCTTCTAAGAAAGACATGCCTCAGGGGCTCCTGCCCGGCTCAGTCGGTGCGATCCACAATCTCAGGGTTGTGGATTCGAGCCCCATGTTGGATGTAGAGATGACTTAAAAATAAAATCTTAAGGGGCCCGTGGATGGCTCAGTCGGTTAAGTGTTCAACCTCGGCTCAGATCACGATCTCATGGTTCATGGGTTCGAGCCCTTGGTTGGGTTCTGTGCTGACAGCTCAGAGCCTGGAGGCTGCTTCGGATTCTGTGTGTCTCTCTCTGCCCTTCCCCCACTTGCGCTCTGTCTCTTAAAAATAAATAAAACATTTAGAAAGTAAAATAAAATCTTGAAAAAAAGGAGGATATGCACCAGCAGGCTTCCCTCATGTTTGCACTGAAAGAGAAGCCAAGTCCTAGTGGTGCCGCCTGCAGCGGTGAGGGACCCCCCGTCCCCCCGCCCCCCATGCCGCCAGAGGGGGGCTGTGGAGTCGGGGCCCATGAGGCATCTACCACGGATTTGGAAGATGCTCAGGTCCCATCACCATAAAACTCAGCCCAGGGGTCTCCCTTGGTGAGGCAGGTGGGCTGTACCCCATGGCACCCCCCTTCCTCTCACTGACTCATTCCCTAGGCCAGTCCCAGGGGTCTGACGGGTCCTGCAAGTGGTTGGAGCGCAGGACTTGGAGTTCCCGCTTCCCCACTAAGAGGCTGTGTGTCAGAGCACACTCTCTGGTCCCTCAGGGATAATTAACCCCACCTCCACCCCGTCCAGCCTCCCTGGTTGCTTCTGAGGCTCAAACAAAATAAAAGGTGTGCTGTGTCCTAGTTGGGGAACGTGTGTTTGCAAAGAGCAGAAGTGCAATAAAATCCGCTCCCTTGAGGCCTGTGGGGGATTCCCGTGGAAGCCGAGGGTGGGGGCGCAGTGGGCCTAGCCCTCACCAGCACGGCAGTGCCCCCCTCGGCCACACTGACCCTCCCCTCTCTGGACAACAGCTGTCCCTGGCAGGACTTGGTGTCTGCAGCCCGGCGCCCACCTGCGTGAGGCTCGGGGTCACCCGCGCTGGCCCCTCCGTGCGGCCCCGGTGATCAGTGTCAGCGGGGCCCTAGAGGGGCATCTGAATGGCAGGCCTGTCCCTTCAGCGTGGGGGAGGCAGCCCCCTGGGGACAGGGGGCGGATAGGAAAAGACAGGCGTGTCATCCAGGTGAAAAGGTGCTTTCAAATTCAAAAAGCAGGAGCACCTGGCTGGCTCAGTCAGTTAAGTGTGTGACTCTTGACTTCGGATTAGGTCATGATCTCATGGCCCATGAGCTTGAGCCCCGCATCAGGCTCCAAGTTGACAGTGCAGAGCCTGTTTGGGATTCTCCTTCTGGCCCTCTCTCTGCCCCTCCCCTGCTCATGGGGAAGGGAGGGAGGAAGGAAGGAAGGGAGGGAGGAAGAAATTCAAACAGCAGGCCGTGGAGGCAGGAGGGACCATGGCCCCGTTCAATCCCACACCTTCCTGTGAGAGAAAGAACAGCAGCTCCGGGCATGGGCTGTGCCGTTAGTTGCTGATATGCCTGTAACTTACCTCGAGACCTTTATGGGTGCTGCGTGCCTCAGTTTACCAATGTGAAAAATGGGAAGGGAAGCTCTCCAAGGTGCCCTGGGGCACAGGCCTGGCCATCCCCACAGTGGCCACGAGGGGGCAGCACCTCCTTGGCAAACACCACCCACCGCTCCCATCCATCTTCAGCAAAACCTCGGCTTTCCTTAGTGTTTCACAAAATGGCCCCAACACAGAAGGCCCTTTGGAAAATTCCGGCACTGGTGAGAGAAACACCCCCTGTGAACACCATGGAACAGCTAACAGGCCGTTTCTAAGGGATGTTTTATTACTCACAACCGCTCGTAAGCACCATGATCACAGAAACCCAAAGTGGAACGTTAGGATTCCAGGACCCGCGAAGGGGTCTTCTAGCTTCCAGAAGCTCCCGGACTGGCCCGGTCTTGCCCTTGAGGGGGCGGCCGCTGACTGCGTGCAGCTGGCTCTGTGGCTGTTTGGGGAGCAGATTCTCTGTCACTGGGATAGAATGTGCCCGGGAGCCTCTGTCCCTCCCAGGAGAAAACTTAGGGAAAGCAAAATTGCCCCCAGCAATTCCGTTACAAAAGCGTTCACAACGACAATCCGAGGGAAATATCCTTAACCTGAAATTAATTCATCTGAAGCCATTTAAGGTGTTTCTTGGGTGTTTTTCTTTGTTTTCGTTTTCTTTTTTATTTATTTCTGTTTTATTTATTTTTGATACAGAGAGAGACAGAGCATGAGAGGGGGAGGGGCAGAGAGAGAAGGAGACACAGAACCGGAAGCAGGCTCCAGGCTCTGAGCTAGCTGTCAGCACAGAGCCTGACGCGGGGCTCGAACCCACGAACGTGAGATCTGACCTGAGCCGAAGTCGGACACTTAACCGATCGAGCCACCCAGGGGCCCCTGTTTTTGTCTTTAAACTCAGTTCGGCCAGAATCCTATTTTGTGTTGTTTGTAATAGGGAACAGTTGGAATCATAAATTCCCAGTAAGCAGTAACACAATTAAACAATAAATATTTACAGTTTCCAGAAAAGTTGTAAAAATGTCAGTTGACGGGGGCACCTGGGTGGCTCCGTCAGTTGGGCCTCTGACTTTGGCTCAGGTCATGATCTCACGGTTTGGGAGTTTGAGCCCTGTGTCGGGCTCTGTGCTGACAGCTCAGAGCCTGGAGCCTGCTGCAGATTCTGTGTCTCCCTCTCTGCCCCTCCCCTGCTCGTGCTGTCTCTGAATCAAAAATAAATAAGCATTAAAACAATTTTTTTTAATGTCAGTTGACAATTGGAAACATTTTTAAAATTTCTTTTGAGAGAGGCAGAGACAGTGCAAGTTGGGGAGGGGCAGAGAAAGAGGGAGAATCTCAAGCAGGATCCTACCTGTCAGCACAGAGCCCACATGGGACTCGACCTCACGAAACCATGAGATCACGACCTGAGATAAAACCAAGGGTCAGATGCTTAACCGACTGAGCCGCCTAGGCACGCCTAAAAACTTTTATTTTCAGTCTTTCAATTAAAACAATATAATTGACTACAAGTAGTTGAAAAATTGGTAATGCTAGAAGATTCTAGATTTTTCTTCTGTTTTGTTAAACTTTTAAAATTATTTTTTCTTATTACAGAAGTCATGCTTGTTCATCAGGCAGGAAAATGTCATAATCACAGGAAAGTGTCAAAATCTAACCCACCCAAGAAGACTCCTTTATTTAAATCCTTGAAGTGGAAACTTCCAGATCACGTTGTACATGTACACATATTTCATGCCAGCCTCGTGTTCAAATTAATTCTTTAAGCTTAGACATTTATAGAATTTCCAACATCCTGCTACTTCAGAATTGAGTGAGCATAATGGGATAAAATGTACTAAAATGTTTAAACACTTTAACAGAAAGGGGCGCCTGGGGGGCTTAGTTGGTTGGGCGTCCAACTTGGGCTCCGGTCATGATCTTGCGGTTTCTGAGTTCGAGCCCCACATCGGGCTCTGTGCTGACAGCTCAGACCCTGGAGCCTGCTTCACATTCTGTGTCTCCCTCTCTCTGCCCCTCCTACCCCCTTGCAGTCTGTCCCTCTCTCTCTCAAAAATAAATAAACATAAAAAAATAATAAATAAAAAATAGAAACTTTAACAGAAAAATTTTACCCACAAGGGCTGCAGGTTGGACAGACACATCCTTGCTCACTTCCTGGTTCCTTTCTCTCTCTCATTTCTACTATCTCCCAGGCGTCTCCAGCAGGACCCTCAGCTCCAGGAGCTTCCAGAAGGCCCTGGACAGTCAGGAGGCCAACCTCCCAGCTGGGCTGGCGGGCGGGCTGGTGGGGCCCTGGGGGTGGGGGGCTGTGGACACGTCCCTGCAAAGACAATCCCCACCCCACCCCCGGCCCTGGCCTCCCCATCTTCTCCAGCACCTGCCCTTCCAGCTTCTGTGCCCCGCAAGCTCTCCCTGCACCCCCCCCACGTGGGGGTAACAGGCGCCCCCACCTCCCGCCGCCCTCCGGGACTTCCAGCACTGTTGTGGCCCATGTGGCAGGGGCTCGGCGCAGCGGGGCCTCAGGAACACAGGCCACGTGAGTGGGTCTCCGGTCAGACCCGCCGCTTCCTGGCTGCGGCCTCCTCTCCAGAGAAGGCCTTCCTCCAGCTCCCCCTCAAGCCCTCAGTGCTCGGGGCTCGGTGCTTGGTGGGGAACGCACTCAGTGCTAGTGAACGCCCTTGACCTGTAAACACCAGAGAGGGGTCCTCACGGCCTGTAAGGAACAGCATTTTGCCCAGCAGACGTGGGCCTGAAACTCCACGTTTTGCCCTCCGCATTGTTTCCTGAGGGCTGAAAGTCATGACCTCTTTTGGAAAAGGGGCCCGATGGTATAGACCACAATGGGGGTCTTGGTATTTTGTTGAAGTTTTTTTTTTTTTAATATTTTTTATTTATTTTTGAGAGACTGAGAGAGACAGTGCGAGCGGGGGAGGGGCAGAGAGAGAGGGAGACACAGAATCTGAAGCAGGCTCCAGGCTCTGAGCCGTCAGCACAGAGCCCGACACGGGGCTTGAACCCACGAACTGTGAGATCATGACCTGAGCCGAAGCCAGACGCTTAACCGACTGAGCCACCCAGGCGCCCCTGTTGAAGTTTTTGATTTTCCAAAATAGGTCATAGTGGTGGGGGCCTTGCCTGGACCCTCCCCCGCACCCCGAAGGGAGGGATCACAGCTCGGCGGAAAGGCACAGAATCCCAGTTCTGTCCCCGAGGGGCTCTGGGCCTCAGTTTCCCTGCCTCTGGTTTGGGAATCAGAGTCCCCACCGCGTGGCCCTGCTGTGAAGCTCGGGAGACGAGGCCGGGGGGGAACTTCCGGTAACTTCTGAAGCACAACGTAGGTGGGAATGGCCCTTATAATTCAGCTATCCCAGAAGCTGGGTCAGTGCTGAGCCCCCATCAGCCTCGCTGCCTGCACTTGGAGCTACGCCTCTGCCAGGGGCCTCTGGCCCAGTCTGCCGGGGGCCTTGGAGGCCCCAGGCATCTGCTGGAGAGGATTCCAGAGACCACCGTGATTCCCCCTGGATGACAGTCCCTCCCTCCTGTACGACTCATGGTTCCTGGGGCCATTCTGCAACCTCTTCTCACAGTCCACAGAGGACCTGTCCTGGACACACAGCAATGGGCCCAGCCCTGGGACCACAGTTCAGGGGAAATGGTGAGGCAGCCCACCACAGGGCTACCTGAGACAGCCAGGGTCACTTCAAGCTCACTGTTAACTTCTAGAGCAAAACAGAAGTTGGCCTGGCGGCTTTCGTGGTGATATGGGTGGAGCTGCATGTCAGGAAAGAGCCGAAGCCTGGGCCCTATATTCAAGGAGGTGAGAAGAGTATGTGCAAAGGCCCTGTGGTTGGAATATATTTCTCCTGTCTGTGGAACACGATGGCCTGAGCTCAGTGAGCAAAAGGAAAAGAGGGTATCCAGGAAGTGGCCGGGGCCCAATGGTATAGACCACAATGACGGTCTTGGTATTTTGTTGAAGTTTTTATTTTCCAGTGGGAAACCGTTGGAGGGTTTTGAGTAGGAATGTGATGTGATCAGATTCATATTTTTAAAGGAAAAATAAGAATTAATAAAGAGGAATGAACAGCCATGCCTCCACCACCCACCTAAATCAGTACATCATCACAGACGCAGCGGAGGGCCCTGTGTTCCCCTCCCCCCCATAATGGACACCGCCACCATTCTGAATTTGGTTATGAATCACCTTTACTACATATTGTGCCCTCTTAGATTATATGTGTGTACAATTATTTTGTTATTGTTCAACTTTTTTTAAAGAAGATGTTATTTTTGAGTAATCTCTATGCCCAATGCGGGGCTCAAACCCACAACCCCCAAAATTAGGAGTCCCGGGCTCCACTGGCTGCGCCGGCCGGGCAGCCCTGTTTCCCATGCATTTCAATTACAGGTAATTCTGATGTGAACATTAAAAAAAATTTTGTTGTAATTCTAGTTGGTTAGCATACAGTGCAGTATCGGTTTCAGGCATAGAATTCAGTGATGCATCACTTACATATGACACCCAGGGCTCACCCCAACATGCCCTCCTGACTGCCCACCTCCCTCCATCAACCCTCAGTTTGTTCTCTATCGTACAGAGTTTCTTTTTTTTTAATGTTTATTTATTTTTGAGACGGAGAGAAAGAGTATAAGAGGGGAGGGTCAGAAAGAGAGGGAGACACAGAATCCAAAGCAGGCTCCGGGCTCTGAGCTGTCAGCACAGAGCCTGACGCGGGGCTCGAACCCACAAACGCGAGATCATGACCTGAGCCGAAGTCGGAGGCTTAACCGACTGAGCCACCCAGGTGTCCCTGTGAAGAGTTTCTTAGGGTTTGTTTCCCTCCTTTCTCTACCCCCCCATATGTTCATCTGGTTGGTTTCTTAAATTCCACATATGACTGAATTGATATAGCCTTTGTCTTTCTGTGATTGACTTATTTCACTTAGCATAAGACCCTCCAGCTCCATCCATGTTATTGCAAATGGCAAGATTTCATTCTTTTTGATGGCTGAGTAATAATATTCCATTGTATATGTCTATACCGCATCTTCTTTATCCATTCATCTATCAAGGGACAGTTGGTCTCTTTCCATAGTTTGGCTGTTGTTTTTTTAATTTTTTAAAGTTTATTTACTTATTTTGGAGGAGAGACAGAGGAAGAGAGAGAAGCCAAAGCAGACTCTATGCTATAAGCTCAGAGCCCAACACAGGGCTCGAACCCACAAACCATGAGATCGTGACCTGACCCGAAATCAAGTCAGATGTTCAACCGATTGAGCCACCCAGGCGCCCCCTCCTCCTCCCTCCCCTGCTCTTTCTTCTGCTCGCACATCGAGGCCAGTGCTCCAGACCTCCGCACCGGGAACTCCCCAAGCTAAGACTCTCTTTCCTTTCCGCACATGCTGGTCCTGGAAGCCCCCCCCACTTTGATCTCTGTCCCTCCGCCTGTGTCCCTGTGGGGAGGGCGTAGGAGGGATATGCGACATGGCACAAAGGGATAGAAAAGAGAACTTTTCAAATGACAGTTCTCAAAGTTGCTTTATTGCACCCAGATCCCACAGGGAAATTGCAGGTTGCTCCGTAATTTACACAGACCGACATGCGTGATTTGAGGGGAGGGGTCTGCAGGGCTCCGTGTCCTTCACATCTCTATTCTAGGCGGCTCCCCCTGGGGTCCTCTGGCTCACCCACTCACTTCCGCTCAGGGACGACGGTCGCCCCCATCTTACTCAGAGACCTAACAGGTGCCCGGGGGAGCGTGCGATCTGGACACGGAGTTCCGCGGTGCCGCGGCAGGTGTGAGCTCCGGGGAAGGCTGCCTTGTCCGTGTACCGTCGCTCCAAGCTCCCTACTCTTCGTGGCTTTCCTTCCCTTTCTTCTTTTTTAGAAGTTTCTTGGAGTTTTTGAGCTTATTGTAGAACTTGGTTGGGTAAAGCTGGGACTCACAACCTAGAATACATCCCGTAAAGAGAGGGGTTAATATGAAAAGCTCGAACCTTTGGCAGTCCTCGTGCACAGGGGACGTGCGACAGCCAGACGCCATCCCCCACACGTGCACTTAAGGAAGGATGTTTGGTTCCTTAGAATGCCCCCCAAGTTCCCACCCCATGCTTCTAGCATCTTCACTGTGTCTGAATTTAGGCGTGTGAGCTGGCAGAATCCAAGGGGCGATCTGGCGAAGGTGATTCTGACTCGGGGACCTTGGTTTCTCACGTGACGCCCAGTAGCCCTTACACTGGGGGGACATAAGCGTTTTCTAGTAAATGCAGGCGAGACATCTCCATGTGGCCGTCATCTTGTGTTTGTAACTGACCTTTGTCAAGCCATTCTTCATTGGCGGGTTGGTCATATGAACCCGTCGGGGCGGGATCAGGTAGAGTTATGAGGCCTCGGGCCGGCAGCACAGCGGGCGGACTGGAGACCGCCGCTGAGAGGGCCGGCAGGTGGGGCATCGCCAGGTGCCAGTTCTGTTCCCTCGACAGCGAGGGGAGGCCGCTGCCCAGGTCCCTGGCGGGGGCAGGGGCGAGGCCGCCTTACTACCTCCCGGGAGCTGCAGGGATGATCCTAAACAGCAGGTCTCAGAAGAGCATCTAAGACGTCTGAGCTCCCTCCTGAGGGCACATTGGAATGACACCCGTCCTCTTGGGAAGAACACGGGCGATGTGGCCTGTGGGAAACGAGATGATCTGCACGTGCCTGTTGCAAGGGCCACGTAGAAGTTTATTTGGGAAAACGGGAATACGGCGAAACTAGAACCAGAAGTTAGATCAGTGGGCCCGTGCCCCCTCTGGCTGGCCTGCTGGGACTCGGACCTGCTAAGGAGGATGCCACCCTTTGGGGAAGGGAAGTGATGCTGTTAATATCATATGTAGTATAATACGAGGAAGTTATCCTTATAACTGGTGTCACCTTTCCTCTGTTAGTATTGTTAGAGGGGCAAACCAGTGCAAGAGAAAACAATCACTAACAGGAAGGAGGGGCGCCTGGGGGGCTCAGTCAGTTGGGCCTCCGACTTCGGCTCAGGTCATGGTCTCATGTTTGTGGGTTCGAGCCCTGTGTCAGGCTCTGTGCTGACAGCTCAGAGCCTGGAGCCTGCCTTGGATTCTGTGTCTCCTTCTCTCTCTGCCCCTCCCCGCTCATGCTCTGTCTCTCTCTGTCTCAAAAATAAATAAAACATTAAAATAAATAAATAAATAAATAAATAAAAACGAGGAAGGAAAGACAGGGAAAAAATCACAACAGAGCCTTTGTTGGTGGGGCAGGGGAACATGTATGAAGATTTCAAAGTTTTGAAAAATACATATAAAGTTGGAGGAATACCGGGCCACCCAGTGGCTCCATCAGTTCAGTGTCCAACTCTGGACTTCAGCTCAGGTCATGATCTCACGGTTCATGGGTTCAAGCCTCGACTTGGGCTCTGCACTGACAGCGTGGAGCCTGCTTGAGATTCTTTCTCTCTCTCTCTCTCTCTCTCTCTCTCTGCCCCTTCCCTGCTCATGCTCTCTCTCTCTTTCTTTCAAAATAAATATATAAATAAACTTAAAAATAAAGTTGGGGTAATACTGAGAAGGCAATATTGATTGGAGACCAGTTCTACTAGAGGGATAGAAAGGTTTCAGGATTCATTAGGAGACATTGATTATAAAGACCATGAATTCAGGGAATGTGGATAGATCGGCACAACTTTAAACAGACAAAACAAAGATGGGAAAACTGCAGAAGGTTTGCATTCTTGCAACCACAGAAGTGAGGTGACCCAGTGGGTGAGAGGGTCCCGGGACGGCTGGACTGATGAAGCCTTCTTCCGGCACCCCGGTGTCTGGGGCATGATCCCTGAGAACATGTAGTAAACAGGGGTGTCTGGGGGGCTCAGTAGGTTGAGCATCCGACTTCGGCCCAGATCACGATCTCACAGTTCGTGGGTTCAAGCCCTGCGTCGGGCTCTGTGCTGACAGCTCGGAGCCGGGAGACTGCTTCAGATTCTGTGTCTCCCTCTCTCTCTCTCTCTACCCCTCCCCTGCTCATACTTGGATGCGCACACTCTCTCTCTCTCTGTCAAAAATAAATAAAAACTTTAAAAAATTTTGTAAAAAGAAAATGCAGTAAATAATACATGCCCTAGTTAACCCCACCTTGGGGGAATGAGGGGGATTGGAGATGGGCTTGGGAACAGACCAAGATAAAGGTACAAGGGAAATAATTTGAGTTGCGTTTAATAAGGTTAACTTGAGCCTGCACTCTAACGGAAGTGTCTGGGTGTTGCTAAGCAGCTTGGGCCCTCCTCCTATGTCTGGCCAAGACCAAGTAGGTAATAAATCGTGTGCCTGTCCATCGTCATGGTTTTCTCTGTTTTTGCCGCTGGCATCCCTGTCCGGACCGGGGAGATGAGTCATCTCTGCCCATGCGTGGCCTGCCTAGACTGGCCCATCTGAGCCTCCTACTCCTGGATAGCTCTCCGTCCGTCCCCTACTGTTGCCAGAAGAGATGTGTCAACCCAAAGAAGGAAGAGAACGCGACCCAAAAAACTGCAGGGGATAAACAACAGTTGATCTTACACTCGTTAGGGAGATTCAGGAAGTTGGTTTCCACCACTCTGTTGTTCAGCGGCTGGGTCACGCGGTAGATGTTGTGAAGGGTGTTGTTCTTGTGATCCAGTACGGAATTCTCTAGCTTCCAACACTGTAGGCCACAGGAAGTGAATTATGGAGGGGAAGAAGTACTGGGTAGTTTAAAGGAGTATAATTAGCAACTGAACCAGAGCTCGGATTTATGTATACAACGCCGATAACGCAGGTGTGCGAAGACCTCAAATCCTGCTACGTGGCAGGAAAAGCATTCATGCTTCCAACCATCCGTTCTTTCTTCCAACAACCTCTTTTCATTGTTTTCTAGGACTATTTGGTCACCAGTAGAAAGGAGGGAAAGACATAAACAGATTTGTGTGTGGGAGTGTCCTTGAAGAAGGGTCTTCCCACCTTTTCCTGGATTTGGGGGAAATGCAAAGCTTAAGAAAAAGAAATGTCTGTTTCTGAGAAAGAGCATCACCGCAGGAGGAAACGCCAGCTTTGCCTCTGCAAACCTCAGGAACATCCGTCCTTTAATCAACCCAACAAATATTTATCGTGCACCCGTGCTACGCTGGGGACAGAGACGGTGGACACGGCCCTTCTCCCCAAAGGGCTGCAGGGGTGCGCGCACGGAAAGGAGCCAGCGGTGACGCTGTTCTTGCATAAAGCCATGTATGAAGTTGGACTGTTGGCCCCACGGAGACGGGGGTTTGTCCATCGAAGGTCTAGGACAGGACCCAGCAGGAGCAGGGCTCAGTAAACAGCTGCCTTCTCCACGTAGCTCTCTTCCGCTCACTGGGGTCCAGTCCCCGTCCTTTTGCTGCATCAGCTGGGGCTCCCGGGCTCCCTGACCCTCCACTTGTCCAGCTCTGCCACAGCCCTAGTAAGAGCGGCCGCCACGGGACAGGCGAGGACAGCAGCCCTGCGTGGAGAGCACCGTGGGAGCCCCCGGGGTGGCACTGGCGAGATGCAGGGGAGCAGTCCTGTTAGCCAGGCGGTAGAAAGGGGAGACTTTGCTGAACCGAAGCCCGTGTTACCTGAGCCCTGGAGAACTTGATGGGATTTGCCAGCACAAACCAGGAGACGTTCTCGGTGCAGGGAGGGGTGGTGAGTGAGCCCCCATAGCTGTAGTAGTCGTGCAGGTTCTCGGGGAGCATGCCCCGAATGTCAAGGCCACTCAGAACTGTGCTCTGTCCTAGCGGAGGGGCCAAAAAATAAAGGAACGTTAGGGTCACTGGTGCCTCTCGGGAGGACAGCGCAGGCTCAGGCCTCTTTGTGTTTGAACCTCCTGATTCAGCAGCAGAACCTAGACGCTGATCGTTGGAAACATGCGCCCAGTTGGCTGCTTTCTAGAAGGGACGAGCAAAGACTCTGGGGAGCAACTCACTCCGGACCTTCTCCCGGAGGAGTGTCGCTGCAGGGCGCCGAGTCCCCCAAGGGCTTCTCCCTCATCTGTGCAAAGGGGATGTCCCGTAGGGGTGCTGTGAGGGCCAAGGGCGCCATCGGACTCGCACACAGGAAAGTACCGTGGGAGAAACTGTTGTCACCGCCGCTGAGCAGAGGCTTTGCTTTATCCTAAACGGAAGAAACTAATCACGGCTGCTAGGGGCTGCTGAGGAAGAACTCTCGAGTAGAGAACAAGAGTTCTTGGTTTGGGCTCACTTCGAAACGGGTGGATAGAGGGGCGCCTGGGGAGCTCAGTCTGCTAAGCTTCCGACTTCGGCTCAGGTCATGATCTCACGGTTCATGGGTTCCAGCCCCACATCAGTCTCTGTGCTGACAGCTGGGAGCCCGGAGCCTGCTTTGGATTCTGTCTCCCTCTCTCTCTCTGCCCCTCCCCACCCCTCTCTCTCAAAACTAATACACATTAAAAAAAGAACAAAGAAGGTGAGTGAGTGTGTGACGGCTCAGTGAAGTGGGAAGCAAGCAGCTGGCCTCTCCCAGGGAGAAGCTGGAGCCAGTGGGGGGTGGGGTGGGGGGGGGGAGAAAATGGGAATTAGGCATTCTAGAGAGGGCGAAGTAAATGCACAGGGTAGTATCTCAGGATTTCTGGGCAAGGTTAGCCCGTGTTCATCTTTGCAGCTATGAATAAAAGTAACAGCAGTCAGATGTCTGTGTGTCTGTCCAGCCACATTCAGCCATCTGGCTCCGGGCTCTGAGTAGGTGGGCGTTGCCTGGAGCTTTGCTGGGTGAGCCCCTGGAGGGACGGAGGGCCCGGGGGGCGGGGCCTGTCGGCACCGTGGCCACAGTGGAACCCCGGTGGAGCAGAGAGAGATCAAAGGCACGAGCTGTGACAGGACAGGACAGAACAGGAGACCCGTGGGTTGGGGGTCAGGAGTTCAGAAACGAAGTCAGGGAGCTGGAGTCTGGGAGATGGGGCCTAAGTCAGAAGCATAAAACCAAGGGATCCAAGCAGATGTGGCCGTAGCTCGGGTCACAGGGTGTAGGCGTAGGCGGCCCCTCGGAGGCAGAGGAAAGGGGACCAGACTGTGTGTCTGTGTGTCCAGGCGTGACAGGGACAGGCTTCACTCTCAAGACACGTCTCAGCCCGAAGCTAAGAGAGGCCTCTCTCTCTCTAGTGCCCAGGCCCGTCACTACCACCTGGAGCCAGAGCCGCCGAGGTGATGCCCGCGGTTAGCGGCCCCTCGGCCAGCCGGAGCCTCCAGTGGTGGGAATCACCAGTGGAGCCTCTGACCGAGGCTTCGCGGAGGTGTCCCCAGCCTGGGCCAGCAGCAGGCCTTGCTGGAACCAGACACCTTGCCCGGGGAGGGGGCGCTGTCCCGGCGGGACCCGCACGCCACCCTCTCTGCACCGTCACCCTGTCCCCACCTCGTGCTCTTGCAGCTGCCGTCTGTCGGCTTTCCTCACCTGGGTGCTTGATGCTGTCCAACTGGGAAATGAAGCTGCTGTAGTAGATGTTTTCACCGAAATCCTCGACCTGCGGGAGAAATGCGGAGCCGTCAACCCAGCGGAGAAGGGACCTCCGTCTGGTACGGTCCCCACCCACCCAGCAGGGGGCGTCCCTGCGGGTTGGGCGGAGCCTCGAGGGCAGGGGCCAGGCAGCCCATCTTGTCCCCACTTGCGTTGGGACAGGTCATCTGGCTGTTCTTCAGCACCAGCCGCCCAGGCTCGCTAGTGTCTTCCAGGGAGACAGAACTGAGGCATTCTGGCAACTTCCTGAGAAAGAGCTTCTTGGTGGTGACAGGTGAGGCCCTCGGGGAACGGGGGTGACAATGGCCCAGGGACTCTGTGCGGGCAGGGCCACCTCAGGAGGATTCACTGTGATGAACAGGGCTTGGTCTCAAGTGCTCCTTTCGTCATCTTCAGGACCTGTGACAGAGCGGAGGACAGTCATCTGTCCACCGCAAAGCTGCTCCGATTCTGTCCACTGCCAGGTCACTACCTTTTTATATGTGTTGACTTTTCAGAAGCCAGGAAAATTGCTGGGGCACCTGGGTGGCTCAGTCAGTTAAGCATCCGACTCTTGGGCTCGGCTCAGGTCATTGATCGCACGGTTCGGGAGATCGAGCCCCCAGTCGGGCTCTGCGCTGACAGCTCGGAGCCTGCTTGGGATTCTTTCCCTCTCCCTCTCTCTCTCTGCCCCTCCCTCAAAAGAATAAATAAATAAATCTTAAAAATTATAAAAAGATTAAAAATTGCTTTCGCTGGAAAAGATGACTTTTCAATGGTTCTCTTCAATCAGAGTGGCGTTGATCGATTCTTCATGGTGTACAAATTCCAATGTCTTGGATTTATGACTGCTATGCGCCATTTGTTTCCTAGATGACTCATGGTTTTTTTGTTTCTCTGTTTCACCTTTTGTGTCAAACAAATACGTTCGGTGTGCCATTTAACCTTTTTAATTGCTGGTGGTTGCTTCAGTGATTACAGCGATTCCCCCTTCTCCGACGGGTATACATTCCAAGACCCCCCGTGGATGCCTGAAACCACACATAAGATCAAAGCCTACATATACTATGCTTTTTCCAACACGTACACACCTGTGATAAAGTTTGACGTGTAATTTAGATGCAGACAGCAGAAAGCCCGATGTGGGGCTTGAACTCCTGAATGTAAGATCATGACCTGAGCCAAAGTCAGATGGTTAACCAACTGAGCCACCCAGGTGCCCCTAGCAGACAGGACTTTAAAACAATTACCATAATTATGTTCAAAGAATTAAAGGAAAATATGATGACAATGACTCGACAAAAGGGAAATCTCAACAGAGAAACAGAAATCATAAAAACGCACCTGACGGAAAGTCTAGAGTTGAGAGTATAACAAAATGAAAACTTCACAACATGGTCTCGAAGCAGATATGAAGCAGCAGATGAAAGAGTCAGTGCATTTGGAGAGAGATCAAAGAAATTACTCAATCTGAGGAACAAAGCAAAAGATTGAAGAAAATTTAACCACGCCTTAGAGAGTCATGGGAACAAGATCACACAGCCCAACATACATGTGGGGGCATTGGAGAGGAGAGAGAAAGTGACAGAAAAATGTTAAAGAAACATGGCCCCACATTTCCCAAATTTGATGAAAAATTAATTTACCAAACCAGGAAACTGAACAAAGCCCATGTCTAATCAGAGTCAAATTTCAAATCAACAAGAGAAAAAGGATTTTTTATAGACAAGACACTGACAGTACCATTAATAGTTGACTTCTCATTAGAAACCAGTCATTAGGGGCACCCGGGTGGCTCAGTCGGTTAAGCCTCCATTTGTGGGTTCGAGCCCCGCGTCAGGCTCTGTGCATTAGCTGTGCTGACATCTCAGAGCCTGGAGCCTGCTTCCGGTTCTGTGTCTCCTTCTCTCTCTGTCCCTCCCCCTCTCATGCTCTGTCTCTCTCTGTATCAAAAATAAATAAAACATAAAAAAAATTAAAAAAAAAAAAGAAACCAGTCATTAGGGACATCTGGGTGGCTCAGTTGGTTAAGCGTCCAGTTCTTGATCTCAGCTCAGGTTTTGATCTCAGGATCATGGGTTCAAGCCCTGCATTGGGCTCCATGCTGGACATGAAGCCTACTTTTAAAAAAAGAAAAGGGGCGCCTGGGTGGCTCAGTTGGTTATGCATCTGACTCTTGATTTAGGCTCAGGTCATGATCTCACAGTTCACAAGTTTGAGCCCTGTATCGGGTTCTGTGCTGACAGTGTGGAGACTGCTTGGGATTATCTCTCTCTCTTCCCCTCCCCTACTCATACTGTTTCTGTCTCTCTCAAAATAAATAAACTTTTTTAAGAAATTAAAAATTTTAAATAAAAAACCCAATGACTGTTTAAAGCAATAATTATACTACTTATTGTTAGGTTTATGATATACATAGACATAGTGTCCACGACAAAAATAGGAGAAATGGTGGGAAAGAAATAGAGCTATCTTGGAGCAGAGCCTGCTTCGGATCCTCTGTCCCCCTCTCTCTCTGCCCCGCCCGCCCTCCCTCCCTCTCTCTCTCTCAAAAATAAACATTAATTTTTAAATTTTTTTATGTTTTATTTATTTTTTATACAGAGAGAGACAGAGCATGAGAGGGGGAGGGGCAGAGAGAGAAGGAGACACAGAACTGGAAGCAGGCTCCAGGCTCTGAGCTGTCAGCACAGAGTCTGATGCGGGGCTCGAACCCACGAACGTGAGATCTGACCTGAGCTGAAGTCAGACACTTAACCAAATGAGCCACACAGTGACCCCTAAACATTAATTTTTTAAGTAAATAAACCAAATCCTGGAAGGAGCCTCAATGTCCCCCAACTGATGAATGAATCAAGAAAATGTGGTTTGGGGCACCTGGGTGGCTGAGTTGGTTGAGCATCCAGGTTCGGCTCAGGTCATGACCTCACGGTTCGTGGGTTCGAGCCCCACGTCAGACTCCGTGCTGACAGCTAGCTCAGAGTCTGGAGCCTGTCTTCGGATTCTGTGTCTCCCTCTCTCTCTGACCCTCCCCTACTCTCACTGTCTCTCTGTCTCAAAAATAAATAAAACATTAAAAAAAAGGTGTGGTTTATATATACAATGGAGTACTACATGGCAATGAGAAAGAATGAAACCTGGCCATTCATGGCAACGTGGATGGACCTCGAGGGAGTCATGCTGAGTGAAATAAGTCAGGCGGAGAAGGACAGATACCATATGTTGTCACTCACAAGTCTAACAGGAGAAACTTAACAGAGGACCATGGGGAGGAGAAGGGGGGTGACGGGCATGGAGGAGGGCACTTGTGGGGATGAGCACTGGGGGTTTTATGGAAACCAACTTGACAATAAACTATAAAAAACAAACAAACATTTAAAAATAAATAACTAAAGCCCTGTCTGCTAACTTACTCTGGGTCCACTCAGAGTTATTCTCTGTTGACTGCACTTTTTTCCTCCTAAAAATAGATCATATTTTCCTATTTCTTTGCATGCCCAACATTTTTAATTGGACATTTTAGATAATATATGGCAGCAAGTATGAATCCTGGTTTTAAAAAACTGTCCTGAGAGTGCGTGTGTGTGTTTAGTAATTTGTGATATGTCTCTCCAGCCATGTGCAGAATCTGATGTCTCTGCTCAATTCTATTTTATTTTATTCTTTTTTATGCCCTTTAAGTAGGATTTGCACCCAACGTGGGGCTTGAACTCACAAGCCTGAGGTCAAGAGTTGTATGCTCTACCAACTGAGCCAGCCAGGCGTCACTTCTGCTTAGTTCTTAAATTTATTTCTAGCCTGGATTCCTTGGGGCCTCTAGGGACCCTCCGGCGTCAGCCTAGCTTTGTGGTCAGCCACTGGTGGTAGCAGAGGTTGTGTTCCAACCTCTCTGGCCCATGAGATTTGTACCCTCTGCTGATGGATCTGTGTGCAAGTTGAGAAACATGTTTTTTTTAATAGTTTATTATCAAATTGGTTTCCATATGACACCCAGTGCTTCTCTCCACAAGTGCCCCCCTCCATGACCATTACCCCCCTCCCTCCCCCTCCCCCTTCAGTCCATGGTTCGTTTTCAGTATTCAATAGTCTCCCATGATCTGTGTCCCTCCCTCTTCCCAGCTCTCTTTCCCCCTTCTTCTCCCCATGGTCCCCTGCCACGTCTCTCCTGTTAGACCTATGAATGCAAACATATGGTATCTATCCTTCTCTGCCTGACTTATTTCGCTTAGCAGGACACCCTCGAGGTCCATCCACTTTGCTACAAATGGCCATACTTCATTCTTCCTCAAGTGCTGATGCATAGAGGCCATGGACCCCAATGTTCATAGCGGCACTTTCTACAATAGCCGAATCATGGAAAGAGCCTAAATGTCCATCACCTGATGAGTGGATCAAGAAGATGTGGTGTAGCTACATGATGGAGTAAGTACTACATGGTGATGAGGAAAGATGATGAGAAGCACGTTGAAAGTTCAGTCAGTTATCAGCCTCAGCCTCCGCTTTTACTATCAGCCATCTCAGGAAGCTTCCACGGCCCTTCTGTGGCTCTCATTTCTAGGGTCCCCCGTTACATTTCTGATGGGTCTGTCACTTACCATCACCCCGAGCAGGACTACAACCTCAGACTATCAGAGCTGCAAATTTCCCTGTTTTCTGTCTTTTCTATCAAGCTTGCTACTTTTACCGACAATGCCTTGGGGCACGGGTTTCCACTCAGACTCCCCATCGGGTGAGTCCCGCATTCCCAGGCAGTGGTCTCCTGGCCAGCCTGCCCCAGGGAAACTGCCTTCCTGACCAAGCTGGACGGTGCGGACCCGCATGGCCCCACCGGTCGTCCTCAGAATTCTAGCCATTGTTCACAGATAAATGCCTCAATTTGTTGTTTTCCTTTAGCCCACTTCTAGAGCAGGATTAGGATCGGTTTTGACAATTTCATCCAACTTAATACTTGTTTGGGGGGAAATTGAATTCACTGATCACTTTTTGCCACCTAGCCACAAGTCCCGCCCTCCAGACTTTCTGAGAAAAGCAGAGGTATTGCCTTTATCCACCAGGTTGCTGGTTTCCCCTTCCCCTCAGACCAGCTTTTGTCTAGTCAACTGTGCTGTGATCCTAGGTCTTTTAAGGCAGTTGTCTGACTTGTCCAAGGTCCCCAAGATTGGTGACACAGAAGGAACGCAGAGACTGTGAGCAGGGGCTGGAAAAGTAGATGTTCATGGAGTTGGTGCTTCCAAGAGTGATGAGCTTAGAAACAGATGAGGAGGGGCTGGAAGGAAGATCCTTCGTCTACAGTTGATACTTTGAACACCAACCAATGATTTCGCACGTGTAGTTTCAACCTACCTTAATGAGGGCTGCCAGCACTGCTAAGCCATCCGGTGCGCTCTGGGCTACATTGTAGCTCTTGTATTTAGAATTGTAGTGGACGATATGAATCTGTGGGAGAAAGAAAGGCTAAGTCCAGGGCAGTCCACGTAGACTTCAAATGCTTCAGGTTTCCAGGGAGGAATGAAAAGAAAGAAACTCCACCCGAGGCCTCAGCCTGTCCCTCATAAACAACTCTGACTTCCCTCCATCTGGGTATGAGATCTACCAAGACCAGAAAGTTCTCCAAGAATGGAAAGAACATGAGTGGGATTCTCGGAAGATGGCAATTCAAGGGCATTCCCCTGACCCCACCTCCCTCCGGGTTCTCTTGCGAGGTGGCGTGGGTTGCCTTGCCCTGGAGGACATTGTAAACGTGTCATCATCCCAAGGACAGATCTACACAAGAGAGAGAATGCTGAAAATCCAGAAATTCAGCTGAAACTGGGGCACCTGGGTGGTTCAGTTGGTTGAGTATCTGACTCTCAATTTTGGTCATGATCCCAGGGTCACTGGATCGAGCCCTGTGTCCAGCTCAACCCTGAGTGTGGAGCCTACTTGGGATTCCTTCCTCTCTCTCTCTCTCTCTCTCTCTCCCCCTGCCCCTCTCCCCCACTTAAGGAAGGAAGGAAGGAAGGAAGGAAGGAAAGAAGGGAGAATAATTTAAGCTTAAACTGAAGAAGCCTTGCCCCATGCTATGGGCTGTAAAGCCCTACCCTGCTGTGGGTCCTGTGAGAGCGGGGACCATGCCTGAACCCCCAGCACATAGCAGGGATCATATGCTGTGAAGCAGGGATAGTTATAAATGAATGAAAAGTAAAGTCAACCTTACAGTGACTTGACCATGACACACAGTCTTCTTGGCTAAGGAAAGTGACCGTGGGGTCTGAGGAGAAGAGGACCGGCCGGGGTCCTCACAGTACCTCAGCCACAAATCTGATCCCGTCGATGGTGTGCTCGGAGCCGCTGATCTCCCAGGACTCGCCACCCCAGTGGAAGTGCATCTGCTTGGCTATGTACTCGGTGCCATCGGTGGCCGTCATGCGCATGGTGGGGGGCAGGCCGATCTGAACTGGGGAGAAGGCGAAGGTGTGAATGGAACAGAGGGGGACGCCTGGGTCAGGCAGTTCCCCCAGTCACCTGCCTACTCACGGGGCAAGCCAGTACTATGCTGGCTTAGGGCGCCATGAGCGGCGTCACCCACGGGGAGGAGGTGGCAGACTAAGGGCAGGATGGGCGCCCGGCCCTGGGTGAGCCTGGCTGGGCGGGCACCCCTCACAGGGGCACACGCCTTCCCATTCAGAGCCAGAGGTCAGAGGCGGGGCCAGCTTGTCAGCCTGGGGAAGGGGGAGACCCTGAAAAAATATGGCCGGTGGGTTTAGAAGCCAGATTTCCACTCTTCAGTTCTAGCCAATTTTAGAATTTTCCCACAGTGCAGGAATCAGAAGAGGAGGCCTCTTGAGACTCATTTGATGCCTTCCCCTATCCAGAATACTGTTGCGGGGAGGGCTGACGTGTTTAAAATCCTCATCCTGGGGGCACCTGGGTGGCCCAGTCAGTTGAGCGTGTGACTCCTGGTTTTGGCTCAGGTCAGGATCTCACAGTTCGTAAGTTCAAGCCCCACATGGGGCTCTTTTCTGAGTGCCGGTGTGGGGCCTGCCTGGGATTCTCTCTCCCCCTCCTCCACTCATGTTCTGTATATCTCTTTCAGAATAAATAATTAAACTTTGAAACGAAAAGAAAAGAAAACCCTCATTTTGTGTAGCCTTTTGGAAACATCCCTATAGGGCTTCAACACTTTTATTTATTTATGGACAAGGAAGCCGCCCCGGGGAGGTGGAAAGACTTGCTCAGAGTGACACAGTTCACCTGCAGGGGGGACGAGGCCAAGATCGGGGCGTGGCCGGGACGGAACATCCCCATTACAGGCTCCACTTGTCTTCGGGAGACAAGAGACCAAGTTCTGCAACAAGCCCGAAACCTACCAACTCTCGGCTTGGGATTTCACCCGATGTGGGTGTCCATGGATACGTTCACATGTGAGGTTCTTTGCCACAGGAAACAGACTGCTCTCCCGGCTCCCTCCTGCCTGCGCCCTACAGGCTTCCCAGAGGAGGCCACTCTAGCCACCCAGCTGCAGTGTCATTGCACTGACTCAGGGCTCAGAGCCGTCTCTATATTTTGGAATGAGCCAGGCAAAAGGGAGACCTGAAGAGTGACAGCAGAGAGTGACTAAGGAAAATATCTATGAGGATATAATTTAGGACTTGGCCAGGAACAGGCAGCATCTATTCTGTTAGCGAGGTCTATTTAAAGTCATCAAGGATGGTTATAAACAAAAGTAGGTTTTCTTAAAGAGCAAAGATTAGGTGGGGCACCTGGGTGGCTCAGTCGGTTAAGCGTCCGACTTCAGCTCAGGTCATGATCTCTCAGTTCGTGAGTTCGAGTCCTGCATCCAGCTCTGTGCTGACAGCTCAGAGCCTGGAACCTGCTTCGGATTCTATGTCTCCCTCTCACTCTGACCCTTCCCTGCTCCTGCTATGTCTCTTTCTTTCTCAAAAATAAATAAACATTAAAATAAAAAGAGTAAAGATTAGGTATTTGAGATTTGTCCAGTGTCCTCTGCTTCCCTTCCAAGTGGTCTAGAGCAGCAGGGAGCTGTGATTAAGTTCATATGCTGTGAAGCAGGAATCTGGCCCCAAAGATTTTTACGTGCCCTTTGGTAGAGCAGGTGTTTTGTCTTTAGTGCTTAAAATGTGGCCAGCCTCCAAATCAGTGCTCATGTGAAAAGAAAAAAATGGAAGAGCCTTTAAAAGAAGATGTACAGGGGCCCCAGGGGGGCTCAGTCGGTTAAGCACCTGACTTTGGCTCAGGTCATGATCTCATGGTTTGTGAGATTGGACACCAGGCCGATAGAGTGGAGCCTGCTTGGGATTCTCTCTTTCTGCTCCTTGCCCCATCATGCTTGCTCTCTCAAAAATAAATAAACTATAAAAAATATTTTATAAATAAGTAAATAAAATAAAAGAAGGTGTACAAAGTTATCTGCCAAGAGATTGGAAAGCAGACAACCAGCCTGGGCTTTCTAACTGGACAGTTAGCCCCGTGTGAGCGACGCCAAACTCCTGGCAGGTATGTTTCCCCAAAACACAATTCCCTGCAGATGGAGGGTTTTGCCCCTCAGGTTTTATCAACAGGATCACACAGGCTGGGTCAAAAAATGGCCGCAATTCAGAGCACACTGCTGTGCCTTTGAAAACGTGAGACCAAATACCTGTCCCCAAAAATCAACTCGCTGAGCTTTCCAGATTCTGAAAATTGATGTAACTTTTAGCAGAAGTTGCTCTCCTTTATAGGAAACAAATTCAACCAAGTTCTTATCGGGCCAGGAAAAGCACAGGATTTGAGTGTTTTCTGTGCTCAGGAAAGGACAGCAAAGGGTCGAGGCCATGAAGGTCAAGGTCAAAGGAACACTGAGGAACTGAGCCCAGTTGGAGGAGACTAAGGAGATAGGACAGCCATGTGCAATGTGGAATCCCAGATCAGGTCTCAGGCCAGAAAGACAACGTGGATGGGGACGTGGTGAAATTCACATGGGTCCGTCTAAGTGGTTAATCGCGTTGTTATCAGGGTAGTAAGATTCTAGGATGTTAATATTAGGGGAAGTGGGGGGACACTTGAGTAGCTCAGTTGGTTAAGTATCTCTCTTTTGTTTTTAATTTTTTTGATGTTTATTTACTTTTGAGAGAGAGACAGACAGAAAGTGAGCTGGGGAGGAGCAGAGAGAGAGGGAGACACAGAATCCGCAGCAGGCTCCAGGCTCCAAGCTGTCATCACAGAGCCCAATGTGGGACTCAAACTCACAGAGCCGTGAGATCATGACCTGAGCTGAAGTCAGACACTCAACCAAGTGAACTACCCAGGTGCCCCAGGTGTCTGACTCTTGATCTTGGCTCAGATCATGATCTCACGGCTCGTGGGTTTGAGCGCCAAATCAGGCTCTGAGCACAGTGTGGAGCCCGCTTGGGATTCTCTCTCTCCCTCTCTTTCTCTGCCCTTCCCCTGCTCACATGCACTCTCTCTCACTAAATAAACATTTCTTTTTTAACATAGGGGAAGTGGGAGGAGGGCATATGGGAACTCTGGACTATTTTTGCAACTTTCTAGTCTAAAACTGTTTCAAAATGAAAGGGGTTTTTGTTTTTGTTTTTTAAAGACAAAACAGCCTTGCTCCCACAGCCTTCAGAAGTCAGCAGTCCCCGAGACCCCTGCATTGCTCATGAGCATGCACTTGGGCTTCGTCCTTTCCCTCAGGTGCATCTGATTTATGCCAGGCTCCGCGCCTTGTACTGAGTAGAAGGAAGAGGGAGAGACCGTCCCTCCTTAGAAGGAGCTGAACCAATGGAGGGGCTGGTAGTACCTACAGGGAAAACAGCATTGCTTTTCCCATTGAACACTAGAGGCCCAGTGCCTCAGGCCTGTGAGCTTTTCTTGAGCCTCGGAATATATCTTTGGGGGGGCTAAAGAATATGTATAAATATAAAATTATATACATTAATATATATATATACAACATAAAATTATATTATATATATTATATATTAATATATTTAACATATCAAATGTTAATATATTATATGTAACATAAAATTATATATGTATATGTCTACATATTTAATATAGAAAATTTAATATCTTTTAATTTAATAAATTTTAATATATTTTAATATAGAAATATTTGTATATATTTCTATATATTTGATATAGAAATAAATCAATGAGTACTGGTCTACCAACTGTAGCTAGTCCACAACTAAAGAAAGTGAGAGTAAGCTTTAGAAACTTTTGTAGCAATTTAAGTTTGTCTACATAGCCAAGTGTGTCTTCAATCTCTTTTCACTGAAATACAATTTTACATAAAAATGTAAATATAGGGGCACCCAGCTGGCTCAGCTGGAAGAGCATGTGACTCTTGGTCTCAGGGTCATGTGTTCGAGTCCCATGTTGGGTGCAGAGCTAAAATAAATAAACTTTTAAAAATGTAAATACAAAGTAGAATTTGAAATTAAAAGCAAAGACCAATTATATTAGCACTCCCCCGAATTAAATTACTTAAAAATCTAACCAAGTATGTACAAGATCTACAGGAAAAACTACAAAATTCCAATGAAAGAAATCCAAGAATAAAGGGAGAGAGAGTCTATGTTTCTGGGTAGAAAGATTTGATATTGTCAAGGTGTCAGCTCTTCTTGATGTGATCTACCGATTCAGTGCAGATTTCCAGCAAGTTATTTTGTGGGTCTCAATCAACTGACTCTAAAGTTTGCAATGAAAGGCAGGAGATCCAGAATAGCCAACTCAATGTCAAAGAAGAACAACCCTAAAGGACAGGACTCCCTACTTCAAGACTTCCTATTAAGTGACAATAATCAATACAATGTAGTATTAGCACAAGAATAGACAAGTAGATCAAGGGAACAGAATAGAGAAGCCGAAAATAGACCCACATGAATAGACTCAACTGACCCATAGCAAAGGAACCAAGACGATACAGTGCAGTCTCTTCAATAAACGGTGCCGGAAATACTAGACATTTACATGCAAAGAAATGAAAGTAGATACAAATCTTACACCCGTCACCAGAATTAACTCAAAATGGACCACAGATCTAAGCTGTAAAATGGAAAACTATAAAATGCCTAGAAGATAACACAGGAGAAAACCTAGATGACCATGGGGGTGGTGATGTCTTTTTAGACACAACACCAAAGACAGGATCCATGAGATAAATAATTGAAAGCTGGACTCCTTTAAAATTTAAAACTTCTGTGAAAGACACTGTCAGGAGACTTAGAACATAAGCCTCAGACTAGGAGAAATTTGCAAAAGACACATGTGATAAAGGACTCCTACCCCAAATACACAAAGAACTCTTAACGCTCAACAGTAAGGAAACAACTGGTTGCCTGGGTGCCTCAGTCAGTTGAGTGTCTGACTGTTGGTTTCAGCTTCTGTCCTGATCTCAGGGTCATGAGATCGAGCCCTGTATTGCTGGGTATGGAGTCTGCTTAAGATTCTCTAAAAAAAAAAAAAAAAAATGGAAAAGAAAAGAAAATTTAAGTTAAATTTAAAAAAAACTGATAAAAAACGGGCCAGAGACCTTAAAAGACACATCACCAAACATATATAGATGGCAAATAAGCCTGAGAAAATAAACTCCAGATTGTATGTCTTCAAGGAAACACAAGCAAACAATGATGGGGTGCCGCTGCACACCTGTCAGAACCGCCAAAATCCAGAACACCGACCCCAGTGCTGGTAGGATGTGGAGCAGCAGACACTCATTGCTCACTCAGTGCAACACGATGCCCCCACTTGGGACAACTACTTTGAAGTTTCTGACAAAACTAAACCCATTCCTACCATACAGTCCAGCGCTCATGCTCCTTGGTATTTACCCAGTGGAGCTGAAAAGTTACGTCCGTGCATCTGCACATAGATGTTTATAACAGCTTAGTTCACATTTGCTGAAATTTGAAAGCAGCCAAGATGTCCGTCCAGACAATGGGACATTATTCGATGCTAAAACACAATGAGCCGTCTATCTAGTCATGACAAGACATGGAGGAACCTTAAAGGCATTACCAAGTATAAGAAGTCAATCCGAAAAGGCTACGCACTGTAGGATTCCAACTCTATGCCATTCTGGAAAAATCAAAACTGTGGAGACAGTAGAAGGATCAGTGGCTGTCGAGGGCAGCGGCGGGGGAGATGAGCGCAGGCAGAGCAGAAAGGATAGTTCGGGCCGTGAGGATCCTGCCTGACGCCGTCCTGGTGAACACACGTCCTTCTACATCCGCTCACACCCACAGGACGTGTGATGCCGAGAGTGACCCCTAAGACAGGTTATGGACTTCTGGTCATTATGATGTGTCAAGGTCAGTTTATCCTTGGTATTGGTAAAAACAAAAAAAAAGTACCATCTGGCAAGTGATAGTGGTAATGGAGGAGACAGTGTATGTAGGGACTGGGGGCATATGAGAAATCCATGTACTTTCCACTTAACTTTGCTATGAACTTAAAGCTGCCCAAAAGAAAACAGTCTATAAAAAATATGTATACATATATGTTATTTATATCATTATTTGTATTAGAAACATATCTAGATATAAATTATTTATAAATATACTTCTATATAAATGTAGAAGATAAGCCTCAGGCTGGGAGATTCATATTATAATATAAGTAATATTTATACTTTTATAATATAAATTAAATAATCTTATTAAATAAATTAATTATTAAGTATATTAAAAACATAAAAATTGGGCACCTGGGTGGCTCAGTTGGTTAAGCATCTGGCTTCGGCTCAGGTCATGATCTCACATTTGTGGGTTTGAGCCCTGCGTCGGGCTCTGTGCTGACAGCTCAGAGCCCAGAGCCTGTGTTCGGATTCTCTATCTCCCTCTCTCTCTGACCCTCCCCTGCTCCTGCTGTCTCTCTCTCTCTCAAAAATAAATTTAATTTTTTTTACATTTTAAATAAAAATTAAATGTGTTTATATATAAATATCAAATATATATTGTATAAAATATATAAAATAAAAATAATATGATATATTGAATAATATAAATTAAACAATTTATATTATATAATATATATTTACTTATATTAAGATGCTATATTTACATCTTAGGCTCCAAGATATAAAAAGAACCCTACAAAATCAATAAATTTTTTATAATGTTTATTTTTGAGAGAGAGAGAGCATGAGTAAGGGTGGGGGGAGCCGAGAGAGAGGGACACACAGAACCCAAAGCAGGCTCCAGGCTCCGAGCTGTCAGCACAGAGCCCGACGCAGGGCTGGAACCCACAAACTGTGAGATCATGACCTGAGCCGAAGTTGGACCCTTTAACCAACTGAGCCACCCAGGAGCCCTCAAATTAGTAAATGTTTAATTATATCATACTAACTTTATTGTTAAACTTACTCATCAAAACGTTATTAAATTTGAAAATTTGTCGATTAGGATTTTTTTTCCTTCCGCAGAATTCTCTAAGCTTAGAGCTTGCTGAAAATGTATAAGCAATTGTAACGAGTTCTAAAAATCTTTCAAAATACATTAAAAAATATACAAGTGAGCTCTGTGTTCTGATTATGTTTGACATAATGTCAGGAGACTGGGGACCGTACAGGCTTCTGGCCGCGCCCAGGCCGCTCCTGACCGGGAGGATGGGGAGCACAGAGAGGACGAGGGGGGGGGGCTGCTCTCCTGGTGGGTCAGCCCCGCTTCCCCCCTGCCTTCGGCTGCCACCTTTGTTCCCTCTTGATCAAGGGCAAAGAGAGCAGCCGAGGCACCAACCTGCCGACCCGCTGGCAGCTTCAGAGAGTAACTTCTGGAAGCAGGAGCTTGACAGTAAGATAAAATGAGGCTTCATGAATTATTTGCGGAGTTGGGAGATCCAGGCCACGTGGACCGAGGCCTCTTACAGAGCTGCATTCTCCTGTGTTCACCAGCCCCATCAAGGGCAACTGGTTTTATCTTCTCGACTGTGCAGACAGCAGAGCTAAGGCCCGGGACCCCCAGGCCCCTAAGCGGGTGGGCAGTGAACTGGCCCAGCCCCGGTGGATGACAGAGGGGAGGAGTCCCAGGAGGATGTGGGAGGAGTCAGGCTTCCCGGGTCTGGGTCAGGCTCAGCCACAACCACTACGTCACCTGAAGCCCTTCCCCCTCGACCGTAAACGATGCCCCCTGCGGTGGGGGGTGGGGGTAGCATGAGGCTCGGAGGAGATGGGCCCCTTGGAAAATCAGAAAGTGCGTTCAGTATAAACAGAAAGCACGGATTTTACAGCTGTCCTGTCCAGGCTTCTGAAGCGGGGTCCCCAAGACCCAGGTCAGCCTCTTCCTGTCTGACCTCCACCCCCTTCTTAGAAGGGAACAGAATGCAAAACCTTCTTCTTTTTATTAAAGCAATTTTTAACGTGTATTCATTTTTGAGAGACAAAGAGAGACAGAGCATGAGCAGGGGAGGGGCAGAGAGAGAGAAGGAGACACAGAATCCGAAGCAGGCTCCAGGCTCCGAGCTGTCAGCACAGAGCCTGACCAGGGGCTTGAACCCACGAACTGTGAGATCGTGATCTGAGCCCAAGTTGGGCGCTCAACGGACCAAGCCGCCCAGGCGCACCAAGCTTCTTCTTTCTAAACCTCTGAGAAATCCTGGCCTCATTGTCAGACATTCAATACAGAAAATCTGGAAAACCAGACCAGGGCGCAGATCCCCAGAACATGCCGGCGGGGCAGTGGCTTCAACAGCACCGCCTCCGTCAGCCGGAGCTCCCTGCCGGGGCGCGCCTGGGGAGGGGCTAACGCAGAAGGAAGGAGCCAGCCCTGCGTTGCACCCTGGGGAGAGCCGCCCCCCCACCGCACCCCACCCCCCACCTGTGGCCCCACTCCCCGCCCACCCTGGCATCTGGCACCTGCTCCCACTGCCGAGCGCCCGTGGACCGCAGCCAGCCCCCTGCCCCTTACCTGTGTGGCCGTTGTTGGTCATGGGGAACTCGCCCACCAGGGACTGGTAGCCTATCAGATTCAGAGCCTTCAGGGAGGGGTTGTACTGAACCTTCCTCCTCTGCAGGTTGATGGGTGACTGTCTCTTTCCCCCGCAGCTGGGGTACTCCTTCCACCACTGGGCTTGGTCCAGGGCCCCCTCTGTGACAGGAAAGAGCCAAAGGGGTCACAGCTTTTTGAGGGGCTCAGTTCACAGCAGGGCCTGCCCAGCAAGAGGCCAGGATCAAGGCCAGAGGTCTGCCTTCCAGAAAACAGAGCCCGGCCTCCAGGAGGGAAGAGGGTATTGTCAAATTGTCAAAGTCATCTTGGGGGAAGTTGGTGTCTAGGGGGGCTTTGAACTCCTCCCGTTTCAGTCACTGACCCCGAGAAGAGAGTCAGTGTTTGGAAAA
>NC_043707.1:135620103-135647452 GCF_006229205.1 Suricata suricatta
CGTCATTGGGTCCAGGATGGCCAAGACCACTACGGATTCAGGGCAGGAAGGGAAAGAAAGCATCGGGTTCAAAGATGACCAGAGTCATTGGTTGGGGAAAAAAAATCAAAGTAAGGAAATGTATCTTTTCTGAGGTGGGTGATAATTCTAGGGGAGAGAAGGAAGAAAGCTCGTCACTGCCAGGGGCTGCCATTTAGTGGGGACTCCAAGCTCCCCCCATCTCCCGGGGTGGCTGCACGGCAGGGGCCTGGCTTGTTTTAAGGAAGATGTTTATATCAGGGGCTCCCAATCTACAGGAAAGTCAAGTCTTTATTTCTCTGTTCTTTATTTAATATGCAAACCAATATTTAAACAATTCTTTCCTAGAGGCAGGATGCCAAGATCAAAGCCAAAGGACCCCAGCACAGCCCTGCATGAATCCAAAGCCTTCGGCCCCTGTCCCTAGCAGTATTGTGGGTTTCTGGCTTTCTGGAGCATTCCTGAAGTAGTCACCCTGAGCGCTCCTGGGTCCCTGAGGCTTTCCAGAAGGGCCACAGTCCCGGAGGCCGGGCCGGGAAGGAGGAGACCTGCCTGCCGGAATTCTCTCTCTTTTGTTTGTCCTTCTGAACCACCCCGAGTACCAAGGAGCCACGTGATGAGGATGCCCAGGGACAACTGTGCCCCAGAGCGGGGCAGTTGGTCAGCGTGGGCCGCCCTGTCCTCCGAAGCTGGACCTGCTGAGCCTCCCAGGATGTCCCTAGTTCTGTTACCCTTGACTTAATGGGACCTACATGGACCCTGAATATATGTTTCCTCTTTTGTCTGAAGCTGCAGGCGCCATGTGCAGAGTGGCCCAGAGCCCCCTCCCTCGGTGCAGGGTGGGAAGGGGGGTGCGGACAGAAGTGGCCTCACTGCTCCACGGGAGGGGTGTCCTGTGTCCCGAGATGTGAGTCTCAGCTGGGCCACGGCACCTGGGGATGGCAGCCTGGGAGCTATGCAAAGCCTAGCTGTTCTGGGTAAACCTCCTGCTGTGAGCTCTCCATGAGGAAAGCTCTCGAAAACCCACGCAGCACTGTCTATAAGACCACGGGGAGCCCCAACAACTGCGTTTCCCACATGGCGAGACCGAGAAAGCAGAGGGCTGTGCAGTCAGAGGCACCCAGAGGGCTCGCCCACCAGCACTGTGGCCAGAAAATGACCTAAGGCAAAACACCCCCAGGTGATATGGGGGTCCAGAGAGGGGCAGTGAATTCCTCTTGTCCTAATGGGGGGGGTCTGAGTTCAGGGCACTCTCCGTAGCCACGAAGGGCAACCCCAACAGGGGTGAGGGTACCGAGAACGCACACAGCCCCTGGGGCGAGGCCTTACCTGAGTAGGTCCACTGGGAACCGTGCTGGGCCTGGGCCCCCAGGAGGAGCAGAGCCAGCACGGGGAGGAGGCCCACCATGGTGCCAGGTCTGGAATGAGGCTGATCCCGGGGAAGCGCTTCTTTTAAAAGCTCAGAAACTATAAATAACAATTTACCAAGTCCAGCTGATCGATCCACCTCAGCTGCACCCACTAAAACAATAACACCTTCCCACAATGGTCCTTGTGACTCGGGTGACTGGGACAGGGTGCGACCTCACCTGCCCGATCCGCGTGGGCGTCATCACCACGAGCAGTGAGCCCACGGCTTTGGTTGTTCAATGCCCTCACTTATGACAGCTCACCTGAACGGCCACACAGTGTACCCTTTGTGGATGAGCGGCCACAGAGGGAAAAGGCCCAAGGCAGAGAAAAGCAGGATGGGGAGGATTTCCCTGGACAATGGCACTTCCTGTGTCCCTGCTCCTGGCAGGCGGGGCTCTGGGAAGGGGTGAGGGCCATCCTCAGCGCCTGGAAAGCCTGGCCGGATTCCGCTTGGTATTTCCTGCTGGTCCTCAGCAGTCCACACGGGCTGCCGCCGCGCCAGCCCCTCCACATTTGGGTGCAGACCTCAATCCCACCCGGAGGCCCGTGTTCTCCAGCTCACTCTTGAGTCACCCATAGGCCATGTCCTTGTGCGTGCCTTTGGGCCATCGAGCTGGCATGGGCACCCGTGTGTCTCCACGGGAAGCCTTTGTCCTGACAGCTGCAGTGTCCTTGGTCCAAACGCGTTGGATCAGTCTAGCGCCTAAACCCTCTAGTGCGCACTTGGGCAAAGCGGCCTTGACACCAGCTGAGGGAGAAACTTTTGAGCTGACAGACACTGACAGGCCAGGCTTTCCCATGCCCGTCGGGGAGGGCAGAGGCGTGGTGCCGGCCGGCCGGCTGGGGACAAGGGTCTGTCCCGCTCTACAGAGCAGAGCCAACCCACCCCAGCGCCATCAAGGTTATTCTTCACCCTTGTCCCTGGGGGCTGAGGATGCTGGATGGTAACGGGACAGGAGGATTAGGCCTGGCTAAGAGCAAGGGTTCTGAAGGGTTGTGACAGGATTCAGATCCCTGCTCTGACACTTCCTGGCCACATGTGACCTCAAGCAAGTTACCTACCCACTGTGCCTCTGTTTCCCTGCCTTTGATAAGATTTCACGATAGTACCTCCCTCCTGGGGATTCAACAACAAATTTGTGTGTAGTTTTCAGAGCAGTACCCAGTGTGTGGCAAACGGCATCTGTGTCTATTTGGACCCCTCCATATATGAGCAAAGCGTCCGGACTGTCAGCCAGCCTGTCACAGAGGGGCCTAGAATAAGAAAGGACTCACTCCCCCACCTTCTTCATGGCACTTTCTTCCATATTTTCAGAAGCTGGAAGCCCACTCTCCAAAGTGAGTCATGCCTGGCCCTGTCGAGAGGGCCACTGGTAGATCCCAGGCAACCCCACCTGGGCTGAAGACCGCAGGGACAGCCACCGACCTTCCCACGGGCCAGGGGCCCCTGACATCTAGCAGGCAGAAAATCACAAACCAAGGCTCTGAGTGTTTTTCTTGGAACTCTGGGGAAGAGGGAGCACAGAGAGAGCCGGAAAGGTCATGAGGTGATGGCAGCCAAGGGTGTGGAGCCAGAGCAGGGGGAGGAGTGAGAGGGGTGCTAAGTGAAGGGTAGGGGCGACCTGCAGAGAGAGGGAGGAAGGAAGGGGCCCGGGGCAGTGCGAGGAGACCGGAAGCGCCCAGAGGAAGGAGGGCTCTGGGAGCAGGTGTCCACAGCAGTGCTGGGGAACCAGGGAGGGGCTGCTGTTGCCCACTATTGCCTCGGTCCCCTGTCGCCTGGTGCTCGGAACGCCCAGGGAGCCTTGGCGTTTTTAATGCCCCGGAAGAGTCCTCGTGGTAAGTGCCTAGTCACCTCTGTGAGTCAGCGACTGCAGCATCCCCGCCACGGAGCCCGCACCCCATTCTTCTCTCAGACCTACATCCCTGCCCTGGTGTCTCCGAATCTGTGGTTCAGGCAAGAGATGGGCGGGCCGGGAATCTGTGCAGGTGGCTAATGTGGACACTTGGTGGTTAGAGTGAGTAATTATGTGAACACGGTGATCAGACCAGCCAGGACCCACCCGTTACTGCAGAAAGAGGGTCCCTCCTTCCCGTGCAGTGACTGCAATGGCACAATGGACACAAACTGGCAGGGTCCCTTTTGTCACCTACTGTCAAACTCCCTGTCTTCTTCAACCGTGAACTTTTCCATTAACCTTGAACATGGGTTTCCTCCTTCTCGTATTTGCGAAGCACATTGCTCATTTGGGTTTTTTTCCCTTTCATTTTAATTTGTTTTTTTAGCGCGTCACATTCGACTCTGAACTGTTTCTGCCTTCATCCAACCGCGTCTCTGGCCCATCAAGGCTGTATCTTATTCCAAACTCCTGTTTTTCTAGGCTTTTGGTTTGAGCAGCTGTCTGAGAGGAGCTGACAAGTTTGCCATTTCCGTCGAAGCGTCGTGTCAAAAATGAGAAAGGGGCTTTGTCCTTCCTCGGTGCCATGACAGCTCCACGATGAGACCCACAGAGACAAAGAAGAGGAAGAGGCAAGGACCTGTGGTCAGCCCAGGTGAGCGGGGAAGTGCTGTCAGTCCAGGTGAGCAGGGAGGGGCATCAGCCCAGGTGAGCAGGAAATGTTGATCAGCCCAGGTGAGCCGGGAGAGGGAGGGGTGGTCAGCCCAGGTGAGCCGGAAGAGGGGTCAGCCCAGGTGAGCCGGGAGGGGGAGGGGTGGTCAGCCCAGGCGAGCAGGGAGGGGGAGGGGTGGTCAGCCCAGGCGAGCCAATGCTCAGCTCTGCATCGGACCAGCATGGAAGGATGGACCCAGCCACACAAGAATAAGCACAGCCTACTAGTGACAGTACAGACGGGCCATCATTTTCTTTCACTCAGGAGTTCCAGCTCTGGAATCCTGAAGAATGAGTTCTTCTGGACAAGTGAACTTTCTTTTTCTTTTTTTAATTTTTTAAAAATGTTTTTATTTATTATTGAGACAGAAAGAATCAGAGCATGAATGGGGAGGGGCAGAGAGAGAGGGGACACAGAATGTGAAGAAGGCTCCAGGCTCTGAGCTGTCAGCGCAGAGTCTGATGCGGGGCTCAAACCCACCAACAGTGAGATCATGACCTGAGCCGAAGTCATGTTAGACATTTCCCTCCTGAAGCAAGTCACCGAGAGTGAAATCCACGGACACAAACGGAGATGGTGTATGGGTTTATTTTAGTTCAGCCAAACGGCCCCTCCCGAGTGGTGGCAAGTCCTCAGGAGAGAGCCCCGCTGAGCAGGAGCTCAGGGTTTTTAAGGGCTTTGGCAAGACAAAATAAGTCACCATTTAGTTAACCAATCAGAATTTACAGCATCCTATAGTGGTCAATCAAATTTTACACAAACGTAAGATTTGGTAGAGACCTACCAAATCTTTGTCTTAGGAGAGTTCCTTGTCTTAGGAGAAATGTGAAGTGACCATTCATAGGTCCGAAGGGGAGGTGAAGCAGGTGCACAGAAGCGAGAACATTTCGGGTCAAGGGTGGGATCTAGCAACAGTATCTTAGAAAACAAGTTAACCTTTAAATTATAATTTATGGGTTACATCCTAGGATTCCCAGAGCTCAATTTCCCAACCCTTGATGGTTCTCTCAGAAGAGCTGGAGAGTGACACAATGGTTGGTGATTTTTCATTAGGGTCAGCTTCACCCGAGGAGGGTCTTACATTCCCCACTCCTGTTTGCTAGTTATTCAAATCCTTGAATAAAGACTTTAGCCATTATCTGAGTTGACTCTGTTTTAGTGGGGAAAGCTTTTACCCATCCAGAAAAAGTGTCCACCATAATGAAGAGATAATGATAACCATATTGTCTTTTTTCATTTTAGTAAAATGACGTTTTTATATTTTTTTCCAGGCATCTGTTTACGTAGTCCCTGTCCTGAAAAATTAAACTTAGGAGACGGATTCTGCAGAAGTTATAATTCCAGTAGTAATGGTTGTCCTAAGTAACTTAGTTACAGATAGTTATGCTATTATATGGGAAGGGTCATTAGGCTATTTATAACTCTAAGAGAAAGTTTCCAGAAAAACAGGATTTTTAAGAGACATAGTGCTCTCCTGCACTACTTGTAATCCATAATCATAATACCAGAGAAGGGTTAGTTTAACAAATCTTCCATTGAAGGTGTTCTGTTTTTACAAATGGGACCCAGATTATAGGTAATTAATACCAACAGAACATCCTATCCATAAGAGGAAGGTGGATGTAGACAGGAACTTTTACCTGTCTTTTAGCTTTCTGGGGCAACATTTACCAGTCCGATGGCAAAGAGTAAGCACAGTATATCTTACTGGACTGGTGATTCCTCAGGCTTCTGCCGGGTGTCCACCAGCCAGCTTCCAGGGTGTGGCTGGAGCAGGGCTGGAGATCTCAGGAACCAGAGTCTTTTTGAGGGTTGGTTTAAGCTGGTCAACTGGATCTGGATCATCTCACCAGGTTGAGGGTTTTTCTGAGTTGACCTACTTAACTCCAGAGAATGCCTGAAATTTTAATAATGGCTAAATTGTTTGTGAAGTCTACCTTTAAGTTTTTGAAAGAGGTGACTCCCATTTTTTAAATATTATCCCCACAGAATAACAAGCACCAAAGATTGTGTATACATGAAATACTGTAACAATTTTCTTGAAGGTTACTTCAAGTTGTCTTGGGCAAACAACAAACATTTAAAAACAATCAGAACTAGGATTTAACATTTATAGTGATATGTTGTTGAAACAGTTTTTTTCTCTAGAAAACCTCCATTTTTAGAGATGGCCAAATTGAGATCAATGTATTTGTGGAACAAGTCCAGTCTTAACAACCTTGGCCTAATTATTTACATAAGCTCAGCAAGAATAAGGATTGTTTATGAGGGTTTTATAAAGCTTGCTTTGTTGGGACCTTTTATAAGGAATCTCCAGATTGAACTTCTAATAGCCTCATCAGGCCAGAAGCCAAGCCAAGTACTTTTCATCAGACAGGCCTGCAATACCTGTTGAATTGGGCAGATTTTTCTTCATGAGGTTCCCAAGATACATTGAGGTTCCTGCACCTGCCAGGAAGTGACCTGGGGAGGCTACTGGGAACTCTGGGAGCAAGGGATCTGGCCAACATTTTTAAGAGGCTTTATGGCTCCGTGTTTTATAAAATTAACCTTAGTTTTTTAAAGCTGTCTGGTCATTTGAGAGTCTATACATGACTCTTAAATATGACGTTCCAGTCAAAGCCTTGGTAAAATAACCAGTATTTCCAATAGTGTCCTGCTACAAAATGAACAGATTCTTTTTTATATATTTTTTTATTTCTTTTATTTATTTTTTAGAGACAGAGACAGTGTGAGCAGGAGAGGGTCAGAGAGAGAGGGAGACACAGAATCCAAAGCAGGCTCCAGGCTCTGAGCTAGCTGTCAGCACAGAGCCTGATGCGGGGCTCAAACCCACAAAACAGGAGATCATGACCTGAGCCAAAGCCAGCGCTTAACTGACTGAGTCACCCAGGTGCCCCTAAAATGAACAGATTCTTATTGAACTTATGCCAACAATTGTAATTGCCATGAAAGAAAGATTAAGTAATGACCTTATACCAAAACATTAAAACTTTAGGAACTGCATATATATTTGAGCAGTTGCATCATTTACCCATGCAATATAACCTAAGGTGTATCATTGTACAACAGTGTTTTTTCAAGTAACTTGGCATCCTAAATAAAAGGGCCTAATTGGTCAAAAGACTTCTCTACCATTTGAATACTGAGAAGTTTGTTAAAACCTTTGGAAGTTATAAAACACATCCTAAGTAGAATTACAGGTCATTACAAATTTCAAAACTCTATTTACTAAACCAAAGTGGCAATAAAAGATCCCAAAGGCAAATGTATAGTATTATATAGTTGTTAGCAAAACCTAGCTCTTTTAACATCGAGAAGTTTTAACTAAGGAATCAAAAACCTGATAAAGATGAAACCTAAAGCTTTGGTTATTTTAGCAGACAAAAGAAAAAAAACTTTGTTTATATTATCTAATCAAGAGCAGATCAATAATCCAAGAAAAACTCTGTCTTTTGAACTGAGAGAAAAATGGAGTTTTAGCCTTATACTGTTGTATTTTAAAATTTTTATTTATCTCAACTTTGGTCTATCCTGAGCACACATAAAATTACCTTTTAATGATTTTTTTATGAACCTCCCATAACTTTTTTGTCTTTAAATTTAGCCCCAAAGTCATTTCTCTCTGAACACCCAGTCTTATTTAGGATAAAATTACTTTCTTTTACCCTTAACAAAAATGTATTTTTATTTATTTATTTTTTTTTACATATCTCCCATTTCCCTGCACATAGGGTTGCTTTTTTTTTTTTTTAAGGCTTAAATATACTTAGCAGAATTTTGACTCTCAGGAAATCTGTCTCCAACTGAGGACTTAGTAACTAACTGAAAGGTGTTTACACCAGAACTTTTTTTAGATGGTAAATTTATGAACCAATTAAATACAAAGCAGATTTTTCACAGTTTTAAATATCCCTAGTTTTTTACAACAAGTCAAAAGTTGAAACCTACATCTAGTAATTAGTACTTTAGCCTTTTATCTCATTGGATACCAATGAATTTAATCCTAATTTATCATGCAAGCAAAACTTTAGGTTTTGGTTACCAAGAACTTTTAAAATTATCTTAACAATTACCCATGAAAACTATAAGACCAAATTAACCACTGTAAGTCATTCTCCCAGGCCAACAGACTTCAATTTTTAAACACTGAATAAGTTTTACTTGAGCCCATGTAAGACCCTTTGTTTTCCATGGTTAATTTTTGACCTGGGAAGTTGGCAGGGGAAATCTGACTTCTGTAGTTTTCGCTGTATCACCTGGGGAGGGGGAGGAACTGATGTTGCCTGAAGCTTTTTTCGGAGTCAGTTATGCAGGTTGGCCCTTCCCTGTCCAGGTGGTGCAGAGAAGGAGTGGGGTAAGGGCGGGCAAAAGAAGAGAGGTGCCAGCAGGAGGCAGAGAATGTCCAGTTTAAAATTTTGTCAGCTCAGACAGGAGCAGACTTCAGGGTGTTTTGTTTTGTTTTGTTTTGTTTTGTTTTAACCAGTAGAATTAGGCAGTCCAGGTCTGTCCAGAGAAGACAGGAAAATCTCCCCGAAACAAAATCGGTTTTAGTAGCTACGTGGGAAATATTTCCTTAACGTCTCCATCCTGAGGTAGACTAACTACAATTGGCTCAATTATAGCCATTAACCTGGGAAATGACTGAGGGAGAAGCCCTCACATCTACTAGACAGAGGAACAGAGAGAGAGTTAGTGTCCCCTTCAGTTTGATTTTATCTCAGCCAGACCAGTGAGGTATCTTTCTTTGTACAGTCCCAATCCCATAATGTCCCCGTGAGGTGGTGTCACAAAGACAAAGGGGTAGGGGTGCCCCCTCTAATGAGGAGACCAGTCAGATGCTCATCTGACCGTGTCCCGAAGGAGCTTAGGTGACGTTCAGCCGTAGCGGTCTCAGCATTGTGACGTACGATTGGAAACTATTCCGATGCCGTCACAGACTGTATGCCGTTCATCATGGAATCGCAGACGGGCCCACTCTGACTCTGTAGGCTTTTGGGACCTTAAGGGTGCCCCCCCTCGTGGAGCCACAGAATCGAATTCAGCAGGCAAGCCAGACCGAGCCGCACATTCACACTCACACACACACGCCAGAGGTTATTACATTCCCTCCCATAGAATGACAATGACAACCAGACAAAATCAGTTACAGAAGTGGCCACAAAACAGGTGTTTACAGGTTTACTAAAAGGCCCCACCGACGGTCTTGGTGTGGCCCTGGGGTGGGAAGTAACATTGTGGTCAGCCTTTCACTTAATAGACAGAAGCACATGTGCATTTAGAGTTCAGCTGATAAACTGGCTTACCTCCGGAGGTTCGGACAGGTGACTCTTACAGATTACTGGCACCGTTTTCAGGGTGGCAGGAAAGACAAGGGTGTCTTCCCAGCTCCCAAGACCTACATGACCCTGGAAGTGCACTTTGCTGTTACTAAAACTCTGCAATTAGTTTTAAGAGAACTATGATGCAGTCGTGTGGGCAGCTGTTCATACGCCTGCATCCAAATATCAATGTAAGGAAATTGATCTGGATGCCCTGGGTTTTCAGTCACCACTTGCCAGGCAGCCCAGCAGGCTGAGGGGTCAGAGGTGCCCTCCGGTGGCCATCGGTTCCAGAAGTTGGCCACTCCAATTCCCAGAGGGTCCATAACCTTCCCCTAGAAAATTTAATTCCATATTTGTCTGCTCTTTCAGGCGAATAGATGGCCTTGACGTTAGTAAGAAAACACTCTAGAGGCATATAGGTTCTTGATCCTGAGCTGCCCATTAGACCAAGAAAATTGAACAAAACGCTAGGACACAGATGGAGACAAGACAACCAGACAAAAATGGAACATATATGATAGACAGAAATCATAGACCACTGAACACTGAACACAGAACAAATGGTTGGGGTGATCAGGCCCAACCCAGATGGTCCGGAGACCCAGACAGCCCAAAGGCCCAGATGGTCCAAAGACCGTCCCAGACCAGCATCTTGGCTGGGACAGTTGGCGAGGTCTCAGGCTTGTTAGCCACCTCTGACCCAACCTACAAACGGTCCCGACCAGCACAAATCTTACCTCTAGAGGTGATGGGAAAATGAGCTTGACTCAATCTCCAAAAGTGCAGCCCAATGTTAGGGCCCGACTGAGTAGATTTTCTCCTCCCGGGATCTCACTGGGGCCTCCAAAATGTTAGATGTTTCCCTCCTGAAGCGAGTCACCGAGAGTGAAACCCATGGACACAAATGGAAATGGTGTATGGGTTTATTTTAGTTCGGCCAAACAGCCCCTCCTGGGTGGTGGCAAGTCCTCAGGAGAGAGCCCCGCTGAGCAGGAGCTCAGGGTTTTTAAGGGCTTTGGCAAGAAAAATAAGTCACCATTTAGTTGACCAATCAGAGTTTACAGCATCCTATAGTGGTCAATCAAATTTTGACACACAAACGTAAGATTTGGTAGAGACCTATCGATTTTAGAGTTCTTTGTCTTAGGAGAGATTTGAAGTGACCAATCACAGGTCTGAAGGGGAGGCGAAGCAGGTGCACAGAAGCAAGAACATTTCGGGTCAAGGGTGGGATCTAGCAACAGTATCTTAGAAAACAAGTTAACCTTTAAGTGATAATTTATGGGTTACATCTTAGGACTCCCAGAGCTCAATTTACCAACCCTTGATGGTTCTATCAGAAGGGCTGGAGAGTGAAACAACGGTTGGTGATTTTTCATTAGGGATAGTTTGACCTGAGGAGGGTCTTACAGTCGGATGCTTAGAAGTGAACTTTCTAGGGGGCGCCTGGGTGGCTCAGTCGGTAAAGCATCTGACTTCAGCTCGGATCATCATCCATGAGAGGGGTTCAGCCCCGCATCAGGCTCTGTGCTGACAGCTCAGAGCCTGGAGCTGCTTTGGATTCTGTGTCTCTCTCTGCCTCTCTCTGGTCGTGCTCTCTCAATAAATATTTTTTTAAAAAAAGAAGTGAACTTTCTAGAAAGATTAAGCCTCAATTCTGCATAAGTACCCACACGGTTAGTCCATTTTGGATTAAAACTTCTAAAATGTATCACCCGCATGCCTGCTTTCTCAAACAGATGCAGCTAAACATAATTAAGTTTTTCTTAATGACCAAGGCTCACTTATCTGAAAATCAAGTAGCCTGCATTGTAATCTATTAAAGCCCACAGGGCCTGTAACCACATAAGACTGTTCTCCCTACATGAAACACCCCGTAAAGGTTATATTTTGGGATTTCTGAGATATTGGGGGGGGAGTTAGCTAGCGTAATTATTAAAGCAGCAGACTCTGGTGTTCCTGAGTGATTTTCTAGTTGCTAACATCCGTAAGGCCAGGGCGTGGCCCAGCAGGACAGAAGTGAGACTTGGGGCTGTAAGAGGGTCTGGAAACCCCATGCTCCACCAGGAACTAGCCCTTTAGTTGGCGAACAGTGTGGCGGCCGGGAGGCGGGAGCAGGGCTGGGCAGCAAGAGCATCTGGGGGTTGCAGTGTGTACGTGTTTTTGTTTCCGGCAGTGCTGTTCACATAGCCAGCCGGCTGAGCCTCTTACGTCCGTCTGCTCACCTGCCGTCATCTCCTGGCTTCTTATTTACTGGGTTTTATCTGTCCAGATGTCAGACGACCACACATCTTAGAATTACGTGCCCAAGTAGAACGTGAAGGCCAAGAGCCAAGAGCCCACCGTCTGTACTACAACCAAGATATGCAAACCTTGAAACATCTATTTTTTTAACATATCTTTTATTTTATTTTATTTTTTAAGTAATCTTCTCACTCACTGTGGGGCTTGAACTCGTGACCCAGCGATCAAGAGTCACCTGCTCTACCGACTAAGCTGGCCAGGTGCCCCTGAAACATTGTTTTTGACTACACAAAACATTTCTACTTCCTTTCTGACTTTCAGCTATGTCCATACGAGAAAAGCATTAACACAACGAAAGTGTCATATTAAATAATCTTCTTGTAGAATATTCAGCCATATTCACCTGCAATTCAGTGGGGATGCCCATGCGTTCTCTCACTAGCCTTCTGGAAAGACACCCGGTCTTGTGGGGCATCTTCCATCTCATCCGTACCCCTAGAATTCAGTGTCTATCCTTCGGGTCTCTACCAACAGGCATTTTGCTCCATCCTACATACTCTTCTTCCAGGAACCCACATCAGAAAAACAAAACAAAACCGAAACCAAAAGGAAAAAAAAAAAACCACCCAGACCAAAATCCCCGTGGGAATTCTCTTCTCCATTATTAGTTTAGGTTTTAGAAAAATAGGAGCCAAACACCTAACAACATTTCCAGCTCAGCTCGCCGACGACATTCTGAGCTGCCGTCTGTGAAAACTCACCGGAGAACCTGCCGTTGGAATGGGCCCTCGCATTTGCACCTGCTCGCTGGACCTCCTACTTCTTGGAGGAGGCCAGGGTCCTGCTTATATCTCTTTTGCAGATGCCACCCCCACCTTACTTCTGTAGGGCAGGTACCTGTCATTCAGCTCCCCGCCAAAACCGGTCAGTAAGTAATTCCAAATCTATGCTGATCCTGCCTGACTCTCCCCTTATGCCCAAGTGGATGGTTATGCAGGCAGACTGTGTCAGTCCCTGTGGCCGCTGGAACTGCCACCGAGTCTGCGCTGAAAACAACATACACTTATTCTCTTACGGGGCGCCTGGGTGGCTCTGTCGGTTGAGCGTCGGACTTCAACTTCGGCTCAGGTCATGATCTCAGAGTTTGTGAGTTCAAGCCCTGCATCAGGCTCTGTACTGACAGCTCAGAGTCTGGAGCCTGCTTTGGATTCTGTGTCTCCCTCTTTTTCTGCCCCTCCCCTGCTTGTGCACTCTCTCGGTCTTGCTCTCGCTCTCGCTCTCTCTCTCTGTCTCAAAAAGAAAGAAAGAAGCAAACAACGGTAGAAAAAAAATTACTCTCTTGCAGACCTGAAGGTCAGAAATCCAAACTCAGTTGCACTGGGTCAGGCCAGGGGCTGGCAGGGCTGGTCCTTGCCGGAGGCTCTGAGGGGGACTCTTTTCCCTCGCCTGCCCTTTCAGCTTCCGCAGTCACCGCACTCGCTCCCAGAACCCTTCCGATCTTTTGCTCCAATCATCACCCCTCCTGTTTCCTCCTTTGATCTTGCTCCCCTCTTAAAAGGGTCCTTGAGATTACGTTTAGAGCGCACCCAAAAATTCCAGAAGAATCTCCACAACTCAAGATCCTTAATCCCATCTGTAAGTCTCTTTTGTGACGTTCACAGGTTCCAGGGAGTACATTCATGGGGAGGCAATATTCAGCCTCCCCCAAGGAAGGATGTAGGGACCCACCCAACTAAAAGAAACCTGAGAATTACTGAAAACTGGGTTTTGACTCTAAAGAACAGAGTAATAAATCAGCAACGTTGTGGGGCGCCTGGCCGGCTCGGTCGGCTAAGCGGCCCGATTTGGCTCAGGCTGTGATCTCCTGGTTCTCTGCGGTCAGCACAGAGCCCGCTTCAGATCCTCTCTCCCAGTCTCTCTCTCTCTCTGTGCCCCTCCCCCGCTCTCACTCTCTTTCCAAAAAAATAAATAAACACTAAAAACCATAGCAGGGTCATGAAACACAGCGGGAATGGAGGGGGCTCTGCAGGAGCACGGTGGCGGAAGTCCTGTGGTCAGGCAGGTCCCCGAGCTCTGAGTGGTCCCAATGATGCGACCAGAGTCAGCTGGTTGGATTAGTCCAGCAACTCAGTAAGCTGAAAAGTGACCCCAGCACTTTAGGAAAGGGTGTGGAAGACTTGATGTGGTCAATCTGCCAAGAGCGGGCAGGGCGTCCCCTGGTGTGCTTCAAGGGGGACAGAGCAGTCACCTTCTGGCCTGAGCCACAATCTGGTGTGCAGGGACGTCTCTGCAGCAGAAATATAGTCCTTGGCTTTGTGCCCCCACAAACCTCTGCAATATTGATCGAAGAGTGAAAAGGAGGACATCACAGATACACTGAAATTTAAAATCTTTAGGGTTTTTACACTTCAACAAAGGAAACCTAACTTATTTTTTTTTTTACCAACACTTCCACCAAGAAAATTGGAAATTCTGGGCAAATCACGTTTTTGAAAAACCTTTTCGAAAGCATCAGAGATCACCACGGCAGGGACACATGAACAGGATGACATGTCACCAGAGGTTGGGTTTTGTTCCCGGAATGCAAGGTTAGTTTAACATTTAAAAATCAATGTAACGCTAAGTGAAATAAGTCAGGCAGAGAAAGACAGACACTGGTGTTTTCACTCACAGGTCTAACAGGAGAAACCTAACAGGGGACCATGGGAAGGGGAAAGGGCAGGAGGAAGAGTCCGGGAGTGGGAGGGAGCCAAATCATGAGAGACTCGAATACTGAAAATAAACTGAGGGCTGAAGAGGGAGGGGGGAGGGGAAGGGGTCATGAAGGAGGGCCCTTGTGGGGAAGATCACTGGGTGTTATAGGGAAACCAACTTGGTAATAAAATATTTTTTAAAAATTAATAAATAAAACCATAAAAAAAGAAAAGAAAACCAGTGTAACAAAAAATAGGAGAAAAAGATATTAAAGGCATTTCAACACCTGCAGAAAAAAAAAAGTCAGTTGATAAAATTCACCATCCAAAAGAGAAAATCAAAATCGCTTGTGATTAAAAACAACAACAAAAAAAAAACCTCTTAGGAAACTGGAGGAGAGGGAGGGATTTTCTCAGGCCTTTAAAGAATGTCTACAAAAGATCCTACAGCAAACATCATACTTAACAGTGAAATATTGGAAGACTCCCTCTGAGATTAGGAAAGAGATTGGACACTTGCCACCTCGACTTTACATTAAAATCTCCCTGCAAGCCCAGGCCGGTGCAATAAAGGAGGGAAGGGTTAGGGAGGAGAAATGCAGACGGAGAGCTGTCTCATTCCCAATGACTTCTGACCCATAGACAATCCAAAATCCAAAGATACAGTATTATATTTGGTGAGTTTACAAAGTTGATGTGTACATGGACAGCATACAAAATGTATTTCTTTTTTTTTTTTTTTTGAGAGAAAGAGAGAGACAGCATGACCAGGGGAGAGTCAGAGAGACAGAGAGACACAGAATCTGAAGACAGACTCCAGGCTCTGAGCTGTCCACACAGATCCTGACTTGGGGCTTGAACCCACGAACCGCGAGATCATGACTGAACACAAGTTGGACACTTAACCGACTGAGCCACCAAAGCACCCCACAATTGTATTTTTATATAATAGCAACAGACCATTAGAAAATAAAATTAGGAGGAAAAAGAAAAAAAATTAGGGGCGCCTGGGTGGCTCAATTGGTTAAGCACCCAACTTTGGCTCCGGTCATGATCTCGCGGTTTGTGAGTTCGTGCCCTGGGTTGGGCTCCATGCTGACAGCTCGGAACCTGGAGCCTGCTTTGGATTCTGTGTCTCCCTCTGTCTCTGCCCCTCTCCTGTTTGTGTGCCCTCTCTCTCTCTCTCTCTCTCAAAAAAAAATATTTTAAAAAGTTAAAAAAGAAAAGAAAACTTATAAAAATTTTAAGTAAATTCTACTCCCAACATGGAGCACGAACTCACAAACCCAAGATCAAGAGTCACACGCTCTGGGGTGCCTACGGGGCTCAGTTCAACTCTTGATTTCAGCTCAGGTCCTCATCTCTTGGTTTGTGGGATCAAGCCCCTCGTCGGACTCTGTGCTGACAATGTGGAGCCTGCTTGGAATTCTCTCTCCCTCTCTCTTTCTCGTTTCCCCTTCCCTTCCCTATTCTCTCTCTCTCTTTCTCTGTCTCCCAAAATAAAGAAATAAATTTTTTTTCAAGTTGCATGTTCTACTGACTAAACAAGCCAGGCACCCTAAAACTAAAATCTTTTTAATTTTAAAAATTATATTACTGGGGCACCTGGGTGGCTCCATCGGTTGAACGTCCGACTTCAGCTCAGGTCATGATCTCATGGTTCGTGGGTTCGAGCCCCACATAGGGCTCTGTGCTGACAGCTCAGAGCCTGGAGCCTGCTTCCGATTCTGCGTCTCCCTCTCTCTCTGACCCTCCCCTGCTCGTGCTATCTCTCGAAAATAAAATTTAAAAGAACATTTAAAAATTTTTTTTAATTATATTACTACAGGAACTCTCAGCACTATTTCCATAACTTTTCTGTACTAGAAATCTAAAATTACTTAAAATAAAAAGTCAAATTTTAAAAGATTATGTCATTTACAATGGCATCAAAAAATCAAATGCTCATGAATAATCCTAACAAAAGATTACTGAGAAAACTTAAAGACCTCAATAAATAGGAATATAGACAAGAATTTCTTAAACAAGATACTTTTAGGTAATTTATTTATTTTTAAGCAAGATTTTTTTTCCTAAAGATTACTTGAGGGGCTCTCGGCTGGCTCCGTTGGTGGAGACTGTGACTCTGGATCTTGGGGTCGTAAGTTCAAGCCCCACACTGGCAAAGAGCCTGCTTTAAACAACAGATAAGGGTGTCTGGGTGGCTCTGTCACTTGAGTGTCCAACTCTTGATTTCAGCTCAGGTCATGATCTCCTGATTGTGAGATCGAGTTCTGCATTGGGCTCCGTGTGGACAGTGTGGAGCCTGCTTGGGATTCTCCTTCTCCCTCTCTCTCTGATGGGGGCATACTTATACAATGGAACGAATGAGCAACAGCTCCAGGCAACAAGGTAGATGCATCTCACAGTATGTGGAATGAAAGAAGCCAGTCATGGAAGATTAAATGGTGAATTCTATTTAGGTAAAGTTTCAAAGCAAAACTAATATCCGGTGTTAAAAGTGACCAGAAGGGAACACAGGGGCCTGGTGGAGAGCCGGTCGGGATCCTGACCTGGGCGTTGACTCGAGTCGACTGAGTGGATGACCTACGCAACCGTCAAGCTTCAGCTGAAAAGTTAATGAAAGAAAACCACTCGGCCGCTCCTCAAAACGTCAAACACGTGATCCGGCAGTTCTGCTTCTGCTTTTTTTTTTGTTTTCATTTATGTATTCATTTAAGTAAAACCTACACCCAATGTGGGGCTTGAACTCACCACCCAGTGACCAAGAGTCCCATGCTCTTCTGACGGAGCCAGCCCGGTGCCCCTCCATCAGGGCACCTGGCTGGCACCGGGCTGGCTCCGTCAGTGGAGTGTGTGACTCCTGATCTCAGAGTCAGAAGTTCAAGCTCCACTTAGGTGTAGAGATTACTTAAAAAAATAAAATCTTTAAAAAATAAACAAATACACCACTATTTATTTATCCATCCTACAGTTAATGGAGACGTGAGTCGTTTCCAGTTTTCAGCTAGAATGGATAGGACCTTTATGAACATCCTTCTGAGATACACCCAGAAGAAGTGAGAGCTGGCACTCAGACAGATGCTTGCACACCCATGTTCACAATAGCCAAAAAGTGCAAACAACCCAAATGTCCTTTGGCAGATGAATGATGAATGGATAAACCAAATGTGGCATGCACACGCACGCACATACACACATGCACACAGACGCACGCACACACGCACACATGCACACAGACGCACGCACACAGACGCACGTGCAATATTATTCAGGCTTTAAAAGGAAGGAAATTATTTTTATTTTTAATTTTTGCAGCTTTGTTGAGATAAATTTGACATCTAGCCTTGTGTAAGTTTGAGGTGGACAATGTATTAATCTGAGACATGTATATATCCCAAATTCATTACCACCTTAGTGTTAACTACAAATGAAATTCTGACAGGTGCGCACTGCAGCCAGGACAAACCTGGAAAACATCCCAAGTGAAATAAGCCAGAGACAAAAAGGCATATCTTGTATGAGTCCACTCACATGGAGTCTGTGGAGCAGAGAGACGCACAGACACAGAAAGCAGAACTGAAGTTACCGGACGTGGGGCGCCTGGGGGGCTCAGTCGGCTAAGCATCCGACGACTTTGGCTCAGGTCATGATCTCTCAGTTCACGAGTTTGAGTCCTGTGTGGGGCTCTGGGCTGAGCGCTCAGAGCCTGGAGCCTGCTTCGGATTCTGTGTCTCCCTCTCGCTCTGCCCCTCCACCACGTGCGCTCTGTCTCTCTCTCTCAAAAATAAACGTCAAAATGTTAAAAATTTAAAAATGATTTAAACTTTAAAAATAAAAAATAAAATTAAAAAGACATCTTCACAAATCAAAACTAGGCCCATGAAGTATTCCAAGAGAGTTTTCTCAAACACTTAAGAAACAAATAATTCTAAACTTACATAAAGCCTGGCCTAGAACAGGGGGACATCAACCACAGCTTCTGGGCTGAATTTGGCCGTGTCTGTTCTACCTGCCGTCTGTGGCCACTTGCATAAGCTAAAGGTCGTGCTGAGCAAAGTCTAATATGTTTCCTCCCTGGCCCTCGACAGAAAAAACAAAGAACAATAAAAGAGAGCCACCTACAACTCACTTTGTATGGCTAGTGGGCCCTCGACACCAAAATCTAACAAGGACAGCATAACAAAGAAAAATTATAAAATAATATCATTCATGAATTTAGACGCAAAAGTCCTAAACAAAACAAGAATGAGTGAATGAATGAATGAATGAATGGTCTTCCTAAAACTTACCTAGTGTTCAGTCTCCATTCCCCGGGCCTGTTTGGTTCCTTATGTGAGTGTCATCTTGTCTTTGTGGGTTTCGTTTTTTTGTTTTAGGGGGATGTTTGTTTGTTTTTAAGTAGACTCCACACCTAGCATAGAGCCTAATGTAGGACCTGAACTCAGGACCCACAGATCAAGACCTGAATTAAGATCAGGAGTCAGACTCTTCGCCAACTGAGCCACCCAGGCTCCCCAATGTGTGCCAAACCCTTTCAATTCACTACTCAACCACGGAAGGGCCCCATCCCTTTTCCTTTGCCCACTTCCCAGCCCCTCTTTAGCTAACAATGGCCATATCACTCATTTTAGCCAGTGAGACATAAAGGGAAGTCATCTGGGGAGACTTTTGGGAAAGCTCTTGCTTCCTAAAAAACAGGCAAGAAGAGAAGAGAACTTGCCAACATTATTTCTTTCTTTGGCATTAAAGACAGGTTTGATGCCTGGAGCCGCGGCAGCCATATTGCAACCAGGAGGTGAAAAGCCAGCATGCTAATGATGGCAGGGCAGGGTGAGAGGAAGAGCTTGGGTCCTCAGTGGCTTCACTGAGCAGCTGAAACACCACCAGCAACTGGCTCTAGACTTATTGTCAAGGCAACAACCCCTTTTGTATTAGTCTCAGCTAGACGGGAGCTCTATGCCTTGCATTCGAAAGCATTCCTACGAGATACATCCACAAATATACACTATTTCTGTCACTTTTCTTTTTTTAAGTTTACTTACTTATTTTGAGAAAGAGAGAGAGGGAGCATGAGCAGGGGTGGGGCAGAGAGAGAGAGAGAGAGATTTGAAATCCCAAGCAGGCTCCGGAGCTGTCAGCACAGACCCAACAAGGGACTTGATGCCACGAACCATCAGATCATGACCTGAGCTGAAATCAAGAGTCGGACACTCAACCAACTGAGCCACCCAGGAGCCCCTCAAATTTTCTTTTTAAGTTCTGAATCTGGTCTGTATTCCATACTAGAAGTTGTTAGCATTAAGGATGGGGAGAATTTGAGTGCATTCTTAAAGTAAAAACATTCCCTGTCTTCACGCCTGGGTTTGCTCAGGTGCTGGGCTCCTTTCCGTCCCCTCTTGTTGAGAACCTCATAGAAATAAAAATGTATCTTTTAGATGTCTTACCTAAATTTGTGGATATTTCCTTTGCTTCCAGCCCCCCTGATTCCAATTTCTCTAAGCCCAGATTTGAACACTTCTGCCTTCTTGAACGTGCATAAGCCTTCACGAACCATTCAAATCCCTATAACTTGCCGACAGACCCACATGTAGGAGTAAACGACCCTTGGAAGTATTAGATTTAAACTATCAAGAGCCCCAATTTACTTCCTACTTAATTCATTGACTTTCCTCCCTAATTAAAAACAAATGTTAACAGTGCTATTGACACAGACGATGTCCCACAGCCAAGAGGAATAATTAGAGGTGCTGGGTGGCACGTTCAAGCCTCCCGGACTCCCCACCTGAGAGATGGACCAAGAGAAAGTACTCATCCATGAGAAAGTACTGAGGTCAAAGCTGGCTATGCCTGGAAATTCCACAGTTGTATGATTTTCAAGTGGGATCGACGGCTTTCAAAATAATTTACACAGGGGTTACTCTCTAGAGGAATTCAAAGGCCATTCATCAGGGGACACCTGCTTGGCTCAGTGAGTAGAGCATGCGACTCCAGATCTCAGGGTCATGAGTTCAGACCCCATGTTGAGCATGGAGCCTACTTAAAAGGAATAAATAAATTTAAAGAAAATTTGGGGACCCACTTGGGTGGCTCAGTCAGTTGAGTGCCCGACTTCAGCTCAGGTCATGATCTCACAGTTCATGGGTTCGAGCCCCGTGACGGGCTCTGTGCTGACAGCTCAGAGCCTGGAACCTGCTTCAAATCCTGTCTCTCCATCTTGCTGCCCCTCCCCCTGCTCATGCTCTGTCTCTCTCTCGCTCGCTCTATCTCAAAAATAAATAAACATTAAAAAATTTTTTCAAAAACAATTTAAAAAACAATAAAACTATTTTTAAGACTATTCAACGGGAAAAGATAGTGACAACCGGCACCTGCATGGCCTTGTTTGTTAGATGAGTGAAGCTCGGTGCTGTCTGAGGCCCGAAGGTACCAGGTCACTCAGTTTCCTTGGCCGGAATGCTTGAGAAGTGGCCCCAACAACACCTTACGTCAGAGACTGGCAATCCATTGAAGTTTTCTGGAAGACACAGAGGAGCCAGGCTGTGTTTTCGCTCTCAAAGTCGTGCTTGCAGAAACAAAACTTTTCAAGGCTCATCACTCGCCCCACGGGCTCTGAGCGGCCACGCACGCGACCGCCGCCATATTGAGCGAAGTCGTGTTCCTGGGAGGTGCAGGTGTCCTGGCCGCTGTGCGCTGTGCGCTCATGACATCCAGTGGCCAGAAAAATACTGTGCAGAATATTTTTTTTTTAGTTTCAGACATGAACCACAGTGTAACTGCCAACCCTGATCCGCAGAGAGATAAAGAGTCCACCAGGAAAGAGGGATGAGTCTGGTCTCCCTGCGGCTGTGTTAGGAAGAGGCCAGGCTGACCCAGGAGACCTATTAGACGGATGCCCATGAAAGGTCGTTTGGAGATGCAGAAACTCCCATGCGCCACACCATCCAATATGTGGCTACAGAAAAAGTGATCAGTTGTTTTTAATGGAGGTAAAATTAATATAACATCAAATTAACCTTTTTAAAGAGTACAGTTCAGTGGCCCTGGTACCTTCATCATGTCGTGCAACTGCCACCTGTGTCTAGCTCCAGGACATTTTCGTCAACCCCGAGAAAATCCTGTACCCAGGATTACACAGTCACTCCCGTTCCCTCCTTCCTTCAGTCCCTGACGCCACCAGTCTGCTTTCTATCTCTATGGATTTACCCATTCTGGTTATTTCATAATGAAACCTTTCTGGGTCACCTGGGTGGCTCAGTTGGTCAAGCCTGCGACCTTTGATCTGGGTTGGGGTCATGAGTTCCAGCCCCTTGGTGGGTGTAGAGATTACTTAAAAATAAAAAATAAAAACTGGGTGCCTAGTGACTCAGGTGGTTGGGCGTCTGACTCTTGATTTCAGCTCAGGTCATGATCTTGTCATTCTCCTTCTCTCCCTCTCTCTCTCTCAAAACAAATAAGTTTAAAAAACATAAACATTTATAAAAATCTTAAAAAAATAAATACAACCATTCTATATGTGACTTTTATGTCTGGCTTCTTTCATTTAACATATTTTTTTGAGGTTCATCCACTGTAGCATTGTATTAGCATTTCATTCCTTTCATGCCTGAGTAATAACCTATTATACAAATATCTAACATTTTATTTATCAATTCATCTGTTAATGGACATTTCAGCTGTTGCCACCATTCAGCTCTTACTAATGGTGCAACTGTAAACATTTGTGTCCAAGCGTTTGTTTGTGTACCTGGTTTCAATACTCCAAGGTATGTACCCAGCAGTGGAATTGCTAGGTCACATGGTAATTCTACTTAACTCATGGAAGAAAACATTTTTAGAATCTTTGAAATCGATAGAAGACTTTGAAATAGATTTTTAGACTCCTTGATATCGATAGAGGAAGAATTTTATTTAGACCAGGACCAACTTTTCCCAAATGATTCTTGATTTTGTTTTTTAAGTTCCATCATTCCTGTGTATCTACAGGACTTAGCCCAACCTAAAAGTACCCTCGGGGGGAATGAATGCAAATGGACGAGATAAAAGAGCCCATTCAGGGGAAAGTTAATTTGCCTAAGGATTCTCTGTTGACGGTTGTGTTTGTTTAGTTGGAGATGACAGTTCAGCAAACGGAAATCTTTGCCCTAAATCTTTGGTATGAGCTCTGTCATAACATTTGTTTGGAAGTAGCCTGCAGACCTAGAATGAATTTGGACAGCCAAAGTGAATTAATTAAGCTGAAAATAACTCTCAAAACAATGATTTCCCTGGTCTGTTTTTTATTCAAGCCTTCCGGGTCACTAATTTGTCGTGTTTTCTTTAAAAGGAGAAAACAATGGGGGGAGTGTATTTGGCGCCCTCTACCGGAGCATAGTCTTGGTTTGACATCAATGGAGAAGAAGCCGTTTGGCATAAATGAATGTTCCCTTAACGCCCGTTATGTTAACCATTTTGGATGAAGTGTTCTAAACCAGCACTCGACTTCCTGTCTTTTTAAACAGAAGTTTCTGAATGTGATTATCAACATATCTGTCAGACCCAATTTTAGCGATAACATGGTGGTACTTCTCAGGAGGGGGGGGGGCTTGGAAAGGGTGTTTATACTCTAAAATCCTTCAGCTTGATAAGTACTTGTGACTTAGTTTCAGTCTGCTTCCCAGGGACAGCCAGCTCTGCTCAACTAGAAATGCAAATCTCCAGAGATAGTTCGAACCTACATTTGAAAGATACATCAAAAGGGGCACCTGGCTGGCTCAGTCCGTTGAGCGCCTTTGGCTCAGGTCATGATCTCGTGATTCGTGGGTTCGAGCCCCACGTTGGGCTCTGTGCTGACAGCTCAGAGCCTGGAGCCTGCTTCGGATTCTGTGTCTCCCCCTCTCTCTGACTCTCCCCTGCTTGTGCTGTCTCTCTCTGTCTCTCAAAAATAAATTTAAAAAACACTAAAAAATATATTTGGAAGATACATCAAAAGCCCACATTGGTGGGTGCCTGAGGGGCTCAGTCAATTAAGGGTCCAACTTTTGATTTTGGCTCTGGTCATGATCTCGCAGTCATGGGACTGAGCCCCTCATCAGGCTCTATGCTGGCCCCTCCTCCCCCACTCAAAATAAATAAATAATTTTTTAAGCCCACTTTGACTCTCTTTATCTCCAATCAACACCGGATGGTTTGTTAATTAGCATAATGGATCCTAAGAACAATTTTTCACTGATGAAATGATGGAATAGCCAAGAATACTGTCTAGAACCTAGACTCTAGACACTTTTGCCCATATGTGAGCAGTGTTTAGGCATCTGATGAGCCCTGTGTGTAATTTTAATTTTCTAGTAGCCACCTTTAAAAAAGTAAAGAGAAACAGGTGGAATCAATTTGAATAACAAATTTTATGGAATCCAATGCATCCAAAACATCATTTCAGATGTTTCAAATACTTATGAGATATTTTGCATTATTTTGTGGTACTAAGTCTTAAAAATCCATCGTGTATTTTGCATATTACCAGCCACACCAACACCGTGCTAGAAGCTCTAGGTGTATTTCATATCTCTAATCCTTACAACAATGCTGCAAGTTAGGGTATGTTTTTACTCACTTCACAGAGGAGCAAACTAAGGCGTGGAGATGAGAAGTAGCTTCCTCAGGTGGCACCAGTTGTCCGTGGCAGCCAGACGTAGTAGGCAATGTGGTCACACTGAGGTCCCACCTCTGGGGCAGAAACCTGCCCTTCACTTACTGACATGGGTGAAGGTCCAGCCCCCTGGTCTCAAGGTCAGCCCGGAACTTTCTCACAGAACCCGCCTCAGTTGCAGCCGCACTGGGTCACCTTCTCTCCATGCCCGGTCCTGCCCCCCCTCACAGCCACGGGGCATCTCTCCCCACACCCTCCCCAGGCCACCTCTGCACCAGGCCAAGGACTTAGCCTGAGACACCGGGACTCAACTCCGACTCCAAAGCCCTTGCTTAGAAGTATCTTCCTCTGAGAGAGTCCTGCTGGCTCAGTGGGTGGAGCGTGTGACTCATGATCTCGGGGTTGGGGGTTCAAGCTCTGCATTGGGGGTAGAGATCACTTAAGAAATAAAATTTTATACCATATGTTTTCACTCATATGTGGAACAGGAGAAACTTAACAGAGGACCATGGGGAAGAGGAAGGGAAAAATTAGTTAAGGAGAAGGAGGGAGGCAAACCGTAAGAAACTCTTAAATATTAAGAACAAACTGAGGTTTGAGGGGGGAGGGGAAAAGGGGTGATGGGTACGGAGGAGGGCACTTGTTGGGATGAGCACTGGGTGTTATATGGAAACCAGCTTGACAATACACTATAATAAATAAATAAAATAAAATCTTTAAAAAAAAAGTAAAAAAAGAATGAAAAGTTAAGTCTCCATGGGCCAACGGCAAAGAGGCTGTGGCGCCTGCATTACTGACCCTTCGGCCGTTAGAAGCTAGACAATATGAGCTCATTGGGAAGACAAAGTAAGGGTAATATGTGTGCGTGTTTAAGAGCACATAGATCAGGCGCTGGGGGGCTCAGTCGGTGGGGCGTCCGACTTCGGCTCTGGTCATGATCTCACAGTTCGTGGGGTTCGAGCCCCACATCAGGCTGTGTGCTGACAGCTCAGAGCCTGGAGCCTGCTTCCGATTCTGTGTCTCCCTCTCTCTCTGCCCCTTCCCTGCTCGTGCTCTGTCTCTCTCTGTCTCTCAAAAATATATGTTAAAAAAAAAAAGAGCACATAGATACAGAAATAGACACACCAATCCACAGGAATAACATTGGCTTGATTTCTGAGGAGTCTCCCAACTAATCAAATGTGTCCTTAAAGTACTCACTGGAGACGGCAAGAGTGTTTGGGAGACCTTAGTCCCCCTGGATCTTTGTGTCATTTTCAATCAGCCCAACCCCAAACATTACAATAGCATCATTCCCAAGCTGGCCAGCCGGCAGGCCAGAAGTAACCTGGGGGTCAGCCCTGACCCAGGCACTGGCCATTTGGTGTCCTGGGTGGGCACTGCCAGCCAGCCACCTGGGCATGGACTCACCCGGACCCGAGGGGCCTTCCACAACCAGCCGCGGTATTATCATCTTAAGAACCCCCTACTGGGAGACATGGGCAGTTAATGAATCAAAACAGCCCTGTTCACTAAATTCGGACTTTCTGTTCTATGCACCCTGTGGCCACCGTGCACTTGATTCCTGGGGTCCCTCTGGTTAAATTATGTGAGACTTTTTCTAAATAATTAAAGGGATTTTGGGAATAGGACCTGGCCTGTCCTTAACCCACCCGGGAAGACAAAGCAAAAAGAGAGTAAGAAAATAGGTCACTTTATTTACCTCTGGACCCAGCAGCAGCTCAGCAGAGCAGGAAGGCTCATCTTCCAACAAACCCTTCCCCAGGGCAAAGGAAATGGCCTGGGGCCATAGTGGACTTGGGGGGCGAGGGGGTAGAGGGGTCCCATCAAGGGATCCACCCAGCTTGTCCCTTGTAACCCAGGTGTGGGGCAAGGAGGTAAATACAAAAACCCAACTAGGGGCGCCTGGCTGGTTCCGTTGGTTAGGCGTTCAACTTTGGCTCAAGTCATGATCTCACAGTTTGTGAGTTCGAGCCCCACGTTGGGCTCTGTGCTGACAGCTCAGAGCCTGGAGCCTGCTTCAGATTCTGTGTCTCCCTCTCTCTCTGACCCTCCCCGACTTGCACTCTGTCTCTGTCTCTCTCTCTCAAAAATAAATAAACATTAAAAAAAAAAACCAACCCAGCTGGATGTAGCCTCTGGCTGCTTCCCCACCTTCCCTCTCCCTGGCCAGTCCCCTTCTCCAGTCGGTCCCAGGGACACATAGGCTGTCGCCCCCCCTCACCCTGGCCACTCATGATTGTAAGTGATCTGAGTCCCAGCCAGAAACAAACCTGTGTCGGCTCCAAAACTTGTACACCACAAGTAATAATGCTTGTTGTAAGCAAAACAAAACAAAACGAAATGAAGTGAAATAAAGGAATAAATAAAATATCCAAGCAGTGCATAGAGGAGTAGGAGTAAATCCATCTCCTTCCTCCCCTCAACCACTCTGCAGAGGTAGCCGCCGTTACCTGTATGGGTTTGAGCCCCACATCGGGCTCTGTGCTGACAGCCTGTCTTTGGATCCTCCCTCTCTCTCTCTGTCTGTTCCCTGCTCACGCTGTCTGTCTGTCTCTCAAAAATAAATTTTAAAAAACATTAAAAAATTAAAGCAAAACAAAACAAAATAAAGAAACATACCACATCTTCTTTATCCATTCATCAGTCAATGGACATTCGGGCTCTTTCCATACTTGGGCTATTGTCCATGGCACTAGCTATAAATATTAGATGCATGTTCCCCTTTGAATCAGCACACCTATATCCCCTGGAAAATACCTAGTCCTGCAATTTCTAGGTCGTAGGGTAGCTCTATTTTTTATTTGTTGAGGACCCTCCACACTGCTCTCCAGAGCGGCTGCCGCAGTTTGCATCCCCACCAACAGTGTAAAAATATCCCCCTTTCTTCGCATCCTTCTCAACATCTGTTGCTTCCTAGGGTGTCCATTTCAGCCATGCTGACAGGTGTGACGTATACATGCAATCGAATACTGCTTGGCCACCAAAAAAGAATAAAATCTTACCATTTTTAATAACATGGATGGAACTAGAGGGTTTTATGCTAAGTGAAATAAGTCCGTCAGAAAAAGACAGATATATGACTTCACTCATATGTGGAATTTAAGAAACACAACAGGTGCATAAGGGAAGGGAAGGAAAAATAAGATAAAACAGAGAGAGAGGCAAACCATAAGAGACTTAACAATAGAGCACAAACTGAGGGTTGTCGGGAAGATTGTGGGAGGGAAGATGGGCTAAGTGGGCGTGGGGCACTAAGGACCCTTGTTGGGACGAGCCCTGGGTGTTATACACGGGGATGAATCACTGGAATCTTCTCCGGAAATCATATTGCACTTTATGATAACTAACTTCGACGTAAATTTAAAAATAAATAAATAAAATAGAAAAAATACATCTGGTCATTAAAAAAAATTTTTTTT
>NC_043707.1:135647552-135712441 GCF_006229205.1 Suricata suricatta
AAAAACAAACATTATCAACACAGCAGACTAGTGCCAAAACATGCATTTCACGGATGCCAGGCTAATGGTGCCTTGGGCAGCTTGCTGAGTTCCTAACTAGTTCATCCCATTGGTCCCAGGAAGCTGGGGAGAGATGTGGCTGGCTGGCCATCCTGGTGGCTGTCAAAAGCCCAGAGAGATCCTGCTCGACGGACAGGAAGAGGCAGATGTCCTCTGTGATTCCCACAGCCTGTCTCCACTGGGAGCAGGAATCGGAGGCTTCAGAAGGCTGGGCCTTTTTCTCCTTCCGAATCTCATGGGTGCGGGGGGCTCCCCGAAGAAGGCTCCCACCAGGTCTCCGCCTGGACAGATAAGGACAACGGGGGAAACCGACACAGTGGGGTTGAGGAAGCCAGAAACTAGAATCCAACATCCCCCAGGGGGAAGCCCTCATCCAGCCAACGAAAATGTATTAAGCACACGCTCTGGGTTGGACCTGTGGGTCCAGCCGGGACTCCTCATGGTCGCTGCTTGGGTTTCCCAGACAGATGGGGGAGACAGCCTGGAGACCACGCAGTCAGAGGGTGAGGGATAGACAGAGCCCAGCGCCCAGGGCAGGTAGTGGCCGGCCGCAGGCTGGGCGCCAGGCCTGTGTGCAGGCAGAACGCTGGGAAAGGAAGAGGTGTTTGATTTATAATATCCTCTGTGCTGGCGCCATTTGAAGCATCACTGGGAGCTTCGTTGTTTTGTCGTTTGGGTCAGCCGATCAGAGAGGACAAGGGTCAGTGTCCCGGGTGAGAGGGCGCCCACGGACAGAAACATGGGCTCCGCACTGTCAGCTCGGGATTCTCTCTTCCCCTCTCTCTGCGCCTCCCCTGCTTGCTTGCTCTCTCTCTCTCGGAAAGGAAAGGAAAGGAAAGGAAAGGAAAGGAAAGGAAAGGAAAGGAAAGGAAAGGAAAGGAAAGGAAAAAGAAAAGAAACATTCTTTTAAAAAATACTGGCTAATTCCAAAATCCTCCTGTCCCTCCTCCCACCAGGCCTGGATTGTTGTATGACTGACCCTTGGCCAGTGGAAACCAAGCCTCCTGCGTTGACAGATGCACTTTAAACCAGTGACCAATAAATGCTGGCCTTACTGCACCCCCTCAGAGGACCTGCTGAAACTTTGCAAAGTGCCCCCCACTCCTTACCGTGGTAAGCAGTACATTCTGCTTCTTCCAGCAACAGACTGTGTAGGTGATATGTGGGGGGCCAGCTTTCGGCCCGATCCTTCTGTGGCAGCCCGCTGAGTTAGACCATACAGATGTTTCTCCCCCATCTGACAAAGAGGGGGCCTGAGGTATGGAAAGTCACAAGGTGTGTCCGGGTGGGGCCAGGACCCAAGCCCCAGCCTAGCCTCAGCCTCGGGGCTTTCTTTCCTGACAACAAGCATCAGCTAGTTCCCGGAAGGAAAATCAAGCTGCCAAGCCAAGGGTAGATCAAAGGTTTTTAGGGGCGCCTGAATGGCTCAGTCTGTTAAGTGTTGGGCTTCAGGTCAGGTCAGGATCTTGAGGTTTGCGGGTTTGAGCCCCGCATCGGGCTCTGTGCTGACAGCTCACAGCCTGGAGCCTGCTTCAGATTCTGTGTCTTCCTCTCTTTCTGCCCCTCCCCTGCTCACTCTGTATGTGTGTCTCTCTCTCTCAAAAATAAATAAACATTAAAATATTTTAAATAAAATATCATTCTTTCCTTTTTTCTTTTTTTTCTTTTTTTAATGTTTACTCTCTAGAGAGAGAGGGAGAACCAGCAGGGGAGGGGCAGAGAGAGAGGGAAATATAGAATCTGAAGCAGGCTCCAGGCTCCACATTGTCAGCACAGAGCCCAGTGCAGGGCTTGAACTCACAAACCATGAGATCATGACCTGAGCCGAAGTCAGACGCTGAACCAGATGAGCCACCCAGGCGCCCCCATTTTTAATCCTTTGTAATGACAGAACTTCCTTTTAGGTACTTTTTACGTACTTGGTGTCAGATCTGTTCATACCCAAAGTGTTCGTGTTTACAGATTGAACTAAGAAATCCCTAAAGCCGTTCTCGGGAAGCCTGCTCCGTTTGCCAGCTCAGGCCGCCCTGCCACACGCAGGGGGTCAACGGTCACACCGGAGCCAGGACAGGGGGATGCCCCACCATGGCCCCTCACGAGCCACACAGTTGGGGAAGGGATCCCGGGGCTGAAGGTATCTAAGAGTTTGAAATAAGCTGCCCAAACTCCCAACCAAAAGGGGGTGTTAATATTTGAAAGTTATGCATCACTCCATGCCCACGGAACACCTGTGTGTTTACTGTACAAACAATACTAGAACGTTACAGAAAGTTGGGGGTGGGCAGATCTGGAGAACTGCCCTCAGTTCCACTCCCTAAATATCATTTTTCAGACCTAGGGTGTATTTTGCCCAAAACACTAATTTGTTTTTTAGATTATAGGTTAGAAATTCTTAATGATATGAAAAGATGTCTCAGAGTTTGTTTTTAATGGGGAAAAAAAGCAAGCTACTCAACAGTATGTTCAAAATTAACCCATTTTTTAAAGAAAACTTTTTAGGGGCGCCTGGGTGGCTCAGTCAGTTGAGCCTCCGACTTCGGCTCAGGTCATGATCTCACATTCGTGGGTTCGAGCCCCACATCAGGCTCTGTGCTGACAGCTCAGAGCCTGGAGCTTGTCTTCAGATTCTGTGTCTCCCTCTTTCTCTGACCTTCCCTGCTCATGCTCTGTCTCTCTCTGTCTCAAAAATAAATAAAACATTAAAAAAATTTAAAAAAAAGAAAACTTTTTAATGTTTATTTATTTTTGAGAGAGAGAGAGAGCAGGGGAGGGGCTGAGAGAAAGGGGACAGAGGATCTGAAGTGGGGTCTGCACTGATGCGGGGCTTGAACTCACAAACCATGAGATCATGACTTGAGCCAAAGCCAGATGCTTAACCAACTGAGCCACCCAGGTGCCCCTAAGATTAGTCTATTTGTTGGGGTGTCTATATCAATATTTAAGCAAAGGAAAAAAGATGAATATGACCCAGGAATTCAACTTCCAGTTTTAAACACAAGAGAAATGATAGCATATGTCCACACAGAAACAAGAGCATGAGTGGTCATAGAAGCGTCATTCACAACAGCCGAAGGGTGAAAACAACCCAAGTGTCCACCAGCTGTTGAACGGATTAAAAATATCTCGGGGGCGCCTGGGGGGCTCAGTCGGTTAAGCGTCCGACTTTGGCTCAGGTCGTGATCTCGCAGTTTGTGAGTTTGAGCCCCGCATCTGGCTGTGCTGACAGCTCGGAGCCTGGAGCCTGCTTCAGATTCTGTGTCTCCCTCTCCCTGCCCCTCTCCTGCTCATGCTCTGTCTTTCTCTCTCAAGAATAAATAAACATTAAAGGAAGGAAGGAAGGAAGGAAGGAAGGAAGGAAGGAAGGAAGGAAGGAAGGAAGGAAGGAAGGAAGGGAAAGAAAATGAGGCCAGACGCACATTTGCGTGCAGTTTCGGGCATTCCTGGAGCCCGTAATTAGAAGTTGCTTCACAGGACTCCCGCCCAGATTAAAAACTGTGCTTCACAGCAAACAGGACATAGTGTCTATATATATATTGACTCTTCGGGGTGAATGAGAATAAATTAAACTCATAGTTTCGGAAGCACTGCCAAGATGTAAGCTCCTGCCTGGGGAGCTGGGGTCTGTGGGTCTGGCAGGAGCAGTGAGAGCTTCTGTCTAGAGGGAGCCCAAGGACACCATCAGGATGGGAGGAGAGGAGGGACCTTGGCCTTGCCTGCGGTGGCCCTTCTCCTGCCAGGAGCCTGGGCACAAGCTCAGCGAGGCCTGGGACAGTGTCCAAATGGGGCACTTTAATTGGAAAGTTACAGAAGTATCTTGTCTTTGCTGAAGCATCTCTCTTTCCTGGATCCAAAAATCCATTTGTCATGAATGGAATCTGTGCGGGGTGTTCATCTCAGCCTCAGGGGTTTCATTTGTTTTCTTCTTGTCTTTCATTTTGATCCCAAGTGGTCACAGATCATCTGAAAGATATCATAAAAATCTCAAAAGGATCGACAGTGAGTTGATTTTCATGCGCCTTCAGCCTGTACACAGCCCGCCAAGCCCTTTGGGCCCCGAGGGACGGATCGCAGCCCCCAGCACCTCCCTGCAGAGCCCGCAACCCGTCCAGGGGCCAAGTGTGCTCTGGAAATGCTTCCTTCCATTTGTCTCCTAAACCCAGCTGCTCTCGGCCTCCTGAGACCTTCTCAGCTCTCAAGGCCTCTGCGGTCTGCTCCACTTCTGGGGCTGGGGGTCCTGCCTCTTCCCCCAAAGCTGCCTCCCCGGAGGGGTCCTCTGGGGCCTGGGCAGGACCCTCCCATCACTGCTGCCTTGGCACTAGCTACCACACCACCCTGGGCTGGGAACTGGGGCGAGGCAAGGAGGCACTTGTCTGGGGCACACAATTCAAGAAGGGGGGGCTCAAACCCGAATAATGCAGAGAAATAATATTTTAACACATCGAAATTAACACCAAAATCCATGATGAGCAAAATGTCACTATTTTCTTTTACTGAGATTTTTTTTTTTTAATTTTTGATGTTTATTTATTTTTGAGAGCGGGGGAGGCAGAGCATGAGTTGGGGAGGGGCAGAGAGAGGGAGACACAGAATCTGAAGCAGGCTCCAGGCTCTGAGCTGTCAACACAGAGCTCGATGTGGGGCTCGAACCCGCGAACCATGAGATCATGACCTGAGCCGAAGTCGGACACCCAACCAACTGAGCTGTTCAGGTGCCCCGAGATTTTATTTTTAAGTAATCTCTATACCCAACGTGGGGCTCACACTTACAACCCCAGGATCATGGGTTCACATGCCCCACTGACTCAGCCAGCCAGGTGCCCAAATATCACAATTTCTCTTTTTATAAACCTTTTTATAGTTTATTTATTCTGAAAGAGAGAGAGCACATGTGGGGTAGGGGCAGAGAGACAGGGAGAAAAGCTTCCAAGCAGGCTCTGAGCTGACACAGTGCACAGTCCCACACGGGACTTGAACTCATGAACTGTGAGATCATGACCGGAGCCAAAATGAATGTTGAATGCTCCACTGACTGAGCCACCAGGCTCCCCGCAAATGTCACCGACTCAGCTGCCTTCAGGAGGTAACACCCTCCCCTGTCTGAGAAGCACTGTGGGCATGGCTGGCACTCAGCAGCTCCTGGGGGGGCAGTTTGTCACTCCGGCATCTTGGCTTGGCCTGTCTGGCGCAACCCCTGAGTCAGCCATTCACTAGTGCAGCTGTCCCACACAGCTCTGATGACCTGTGACTTTTCAGCTGCGTGTCCTCACTTCCCTCATCAAGGAGCGAGCCTTCAGTTTGGAATCAGCCCCTTAGGAGACCCAGTCTACCGGTTATAAATCTCCCCAGTCTGGGGCCGCCTGAGTGGCTCAGTCAGGTAAGCCTTGATTAAGTCAGTTAAGGCTCTTGATTTCAGCTCAGGTCATGATCTCATGGTTCATGAGTTCGAGCCCATGTCAAACTCTGCACTGACAGTGAGGAGCCTGCTTGGGATTCTCTCTCTCTCTCTCTCTGTTCCTCCCCACCCCCCAAGGAAATAAATTAACTTAAAAAATTAAAACTAAAAATAAATCTACCCCGTCTGCATTGGCCTTCTAACCCCAAGAATATCCTAGGGGCCCCTGGGAGGCTCAGTTAAGCATCCAACTTTGGCTCAGGTCATGACCTCACAGTTCATGAGTTCAAGCCCCGCATCGGGCTTTGTGCTGACAGCTCTGAGCCTGGAGCCTGCTTCCTGTGTCTCCCTCTCTCTCTGACCCTCCAACTCCTGGTCCCTGCAAATAAGCATTTTTAAAAATCCTAACAAGCACTGACAAATGCAGTGCTGAAATCCATTCTCTCCTGGGCAGTTTCCTGACCATCAGGAAGCACTCAAACAAACCAGTAAGAGCGGTCTAGGGAATTCCAATAACAGAGGTCCAAGGACCTCCCACCTACGGAACCATAATGTGTTTGCAAAAAATCAGTGAGGTTTCTACTCTTTTGTTTGGGAAATGCCTGCGCATGCCACCATGGGTATGAGGTTGGGGACATTGTGTAATTGGAACTCAAACTGCAATATGACACAACTCTCACTCAGATTCTGCAAGCTGCTTTCTCCTTCTGCCTCCAAACTCCTTCTGGAGAAAATTACAAGATCCAGCAGATAATGAAGACTTCGTGAGTCTTGGTCCTCATTCGGAAGCTGCTAGGGATTAAAAATTAAATTCAGAATTTAAATTAATTAATTAATTAAATTCGGGGGGGTATAAGTCATGGGTAGATATGCTAGTTAAGGGAAGGCTCCATGGACCAAGTTTAGTGATGTGGTAGCTCATTAATATCTAAGGTCAAGGTGAACCTCATCTTGAAGGGGCAGGATGGTAAGGGGGTGGGGGCAAGAACTGGGTGGCTCACCCCCACCCCACCCCGCCCCAGGCCTCCATTCACTAGCTGTGGGCTTGGGCAAGTCCGCCAGCCTCTCTGCGCTTTGAGAAGTAGAGATGATCGCACGGACCTCGTCTTTGGTCTTGTTGATAGGGAAGTGGGCTATACCTGGCAGGTAATAAGGCCTCAGTAACATCAGTTGATGATAGGTGGAGGGAGAAGTTTCTCGTTATCTTGAGGTCCTTGTGAAGCCCCATGGAAACCCTGCCCTCAGTGAATCACAGGGGCCACTGTCTTCTGAAATCTGCACTCAGCTCCCGCTTTTCCACCCAGAGCTCACACACTGCGTCCTCCGACCTCTCCTTCCTTAGCAGGGTCGGGCATTTGGGAGGGGGCCGTCTGAGGGTCCTGCACCCCTTGCTTCTAGAAATACCACCCGCCTAGCTGACAGGCAGGAGCCCTCCGTGTCGGCCACATAAACGGGGTTTCTTGGCCTCTAGAGCTACAGCTACCTGGGCCTCCGTTTGTGACAACCCTTAAGACCTCTAAGAAAGAGAGAGTGAGAAGTTGGGGATTTAAAAATAAAAGGGAGGGGGGAGACGTCTGGGGGGCTCAGTCAGTTAAGCATCTAACTTCAGCTCAGGTCATGACCTCTGCTTCGGATTCTCTCTCCCTGCCTGCCTTCCCCTGCTCACGTTCTGTCTCTCTGTATCTCTGTCTTTCGAAAATAAATACACATTTTTTTTTAATTTAAGGGAGAGGGGAAAGAGATGGTGGTGTTGGAGGAGGGCACTTGTGGGAAAGAGCCCTGGGTGTTGTATGGAAACCAATTTGACAATAAACTGGGTTTTTTAAATTGTTTTTTTAATGTTTTATTTATTTTTGAGACAGAGAGAGACAGAGCATGAATGGGGGAGGGGCAGAGAGAGAGGGAGACACAGAACCGGAAGACACAGGCTCCAGGCTCTGAGCTAGCTGTCAGCACAGAGCCTGACGCGGGGCTCGAACCCACGAATGTGAGATCTGTCCTGAGCCGAAGCCACAGGTTTAACCGACTGAGCCACCCAGGCGCCCCAACAATAAACTGTTAAAAAAAAAAAATTAAGCCCCCTGGAGACCGGCCCCAGCTGCGGTTGGAGATCTGGGCGGCTCCAGGCCTTCATTCCGCTGCTGCGGAGAAAGAGCTACCCGGGGGCTGTTACAGCGCAAGGCTGCCTCGTGACGGGTTATCGCATCGATTTCAAAGACAAAGGAATTAAGCACAGGGATCCGAGTTAGAGACTCTTCCTGCTGATGCTCCTCTTGCTGATTTCCTCTTGCTGCTCCAGACCCCCTCAGTCTCCGCGCCCTTTCCTCCACGGGCTCTCCTCAAAGTTGCCTGCCCCTTGCTTCCCCAATTTCCCGAGGTTGTTTTTTTTTTTTAATGTTTATTTATTCTGAGAGAGAGAGAGAAAGCAAGACCGAGGAAGAGCGAAGGATGGGCAGAGAGAGAGAATCCCAAGCTGGCTCCGCACTGTCCGTGCAGAGCCTGATGCGGGGCTGGATCTCCGTGAGGCCATGACCAGAGCTGAAATCAAGAGCTGGATGTGCAACCGACCGGGCCAGCCGGGTGCGCCTCCCGCGTATAGATGATCTTTAGTCGGCCTCCCCCTTCCGCCTGTCATCTGGGCACCCCCAAATACCTTCCCAGCAGGGACTTTGTTTAAAAACCAGACCGGTGCTCCGTCCTCCTAAATCCATGTCTTGCCCGATCCCTACTTCCTCCAGCGGACTCTGTGCAGTCACCTCTGAAGAAGGCAGAGGAGGGGGCTGTTGATGGCGGGAAGCCCGAAGACAGCGCCCCCAGAACTACCATCGAAGTAGAGGATTGACTGCGGTTTACCAGGGTATGTGGGTCTCCTTAAGTGAAGGACTTGAAAAGGGTGGTGAGTTGAGAAACAATCAAATTTCTAGAAAACTTTGCCAGGGAAGAGTGGAATTTCCTTTTCAAATGGGGTCAGAACTCCTATATGTTGCTGATGGACGTGCCTGGAGGTACAGAAACGCTGGAAAGCAAAGCTGAAGAGGATCACATTTGTGAGCCACATCTAGTTGTAGGTCCCAAGGGATACACGCGCCTTGGAGAAAATCGCACCTACGCTCAGGAGACCTTTGCAGCGAGGTTCTTCCCAGCATTATTGGTGCTGACAAGTAAAAGAGAACTAGGAAGCCACCCAAATGTACACTGATTAAAAAAAAAGTGTGTTATCCACATAATGGAATTCTCTACATCCCTGAAAATGAACCATCTGTGATGCGGCTTACAGACATCAAGTTGAGCCCCCAAAAATTGTAGCAAGAGGCTACAATGTATGACGTAGTTTACGTAAAGTTCAAAAAAACGATTTAACAACGATAAAGAGAAGCAGGGGAATAATAAGCACAAGGATGGTGGATAGTGCATAAGACGGTGCTCCGTCCGGGGCCGGAGAAGACGACACGGGGACATTTATGGCATTGCTGATGACCCATTTCTTAAGCTGCTGATGGACACACAGACACTAACTTATCATTCTTTTCTGTTGTTATTCTTTACACCAGATGCACTTCATGGGAACTACTTTTAGTAATAAACACAGAAGCCTCCTCGTCTGTTATGAGGAAGAGAGGCCACGTAGGTCCGTTGATGGTCGTCTGTTCTCCTCCAATCTCTTACCACCCTCAGGCCCCTTATCCAGCCCTGAAGTTTCTCTCTGGCTACAGACCTGCTTTCTGAGAAAGGCAGGTTTCTATTTCAGCCGGCCGGCGGTTTTCACCCAGAGGTGCACATGTGTGCCACAGACGGAATCAGTACCCTGGCTCGGTCACAGGCTGCTATAGATTCACTGTCTCCAATCCCGGTGTCCATCAGCAAAGATCCTGCAGTGCTTCCGTGTGGTCTTCTGATGGTAGCCTTGGATGCTAATATCCCCTTGGATGCTAATTAGCCCTTGGATGCATTGCCCCTCTCTGCCCAAGAAGGGAAGTGCTTTTGCTACGGCACTGGGGCAATTGCTCCATAAGCATCTGTCAGGGATAAATAAAAACGAAATGCCCATAACAAGGTAACCGCTCCCACACTGGACAGGAGGCAAACGTGAGCATGAGCTCCGTAGTCTGCTAACTAAACCTCAGGAGCCGTGGGGACGAGGAGGGCATTTGGCAGCCTGAGGATCTGGGGAAAGATTTGAGGGCATCTCCACCAATCATTAACATCTGAGCTACAAGTTGAGGTCGAAGTGCTGGCTCGGAACGCTGTGCTGAGGCCTCTAAAAATCTTGCAACAGCAGCTGAGATCAGGTTCTGCATTTGATTTCCTGCTAGATTCACTGGGTCTGGCCATAGAGCTGTCTTTCTATCTTTATCTAACCATGTTAATGTAAAATGAGGGAGATTGTTTTTGGAGCCCTTTCAGGACCACGCCTTAGAATTGCTCTGAATATGAGCTCTATGAGGCTGATTTCCTTAGTTATAATGCTCAGGAGTTGCTGGCTGTTGATTTAGCTGCTGAGTCATGGGGCCCGGGTCTGGATTTGAAGCAAGCAGCCTGAAACATCAGTGTATTGGTGAAATCACAAACTCTGCTTGCAAAATTCACATAATTTTTTAGGAAACATTTTGCAATTTCCTGGTTGTTTCTTTAGCTGAATTTCATCCTAAAATTCTTGCTTAGCCAATGGGAAACAAAATACTGTGCACCAGTGCCTTGGAAACCCAAGTCAGTGGCTCAGGGGATAAAAATGTTAGGAGCGAAGGAAGAAAAGAGGGTTTTGCAGCTGGCCAAAAGAAATAATAATTAAACTCGAACACACATTTGAAGTTCTACCTCAAGGCAACGCAGAAAACAAAGAGATACGGAACATTTTAGCTCTCAGATTTACAGACCAAGAAGAAGGCTGACAAATACAAATTTAACGATAATAGAAAACGAAATAATTGCCTCAACCTTTCCTTGGACGGGGGCGGGGGATGTGATGCAGGAGTGATTCCAAACGAGTAGCAGCATTTCTTCCTCGAGCAGAAAGGTGAAATCACTGCACCCACCCTTTCCGGTTTTTCATTTGCCAGAGTGCCGTGGAATACACCTGCTTTGAGCACCCCCCCGGGTCTGTGTGAAATTCCAGTCCCAAATCATTACACTTATGGTTCACTGGTATCAGGTGAGAAAGGGAGGAGCACGAAGTGTCCTTTGCAGATGCAACATTAAGACCTAAGGGCCGAATGAACACTGGGGACGTACGTGAAGTCTCCGACACTGAGAAGTGCTTAAAAGGCATCAGCGCCAAATCGTTGGGAAGTTAACTTCCTTTGGGCCACCTCTCCTGATACCCATTGTCTGACCGACGCACAAGGACAAACGACCGGTCACCGCGGCGGGCGGGCGGGCGCACGTGGCCCCCAGCACCCTGCCCGGGAACAGGGTTGAGGCCGCCGCTTCTCCAGGCCGACGGGGTCCCCGGCACCCCTGTACGGGGCAGGACAGGCCGGGAAGGGCGGGCCTCACAGGTCGTCGCCAAGGTCGTGGGCCGGACGTGCGGCGCCGGAGCGACGCTGCGTGCGTGCGGGACTCGGAGTACGTGACAGAGCCCCGAACCCTCATGCCGGCGGCCCCACCCCGTCCCCTCCTTTTGTCGGGGCCCCGGCTCCGCAGACACCGCTCGGCCAGAGGTCCCAGCGCCGGGCGGGAGTGGAGGGCATCGGGGCGGGGGCTGGTCCGCACCCCCACACAGCCGCGGGGGAGTCGGGGCCCCACCAGCCCCACTCCGCTCACCGTCCCCGAGTCGTCGCTTCCCCCTCCCGGCCGCGGGGCCGCTGCAGTCCCGCCCCCTCCAGGGACGTGCGAGCCCGAATGACGGCACGCCGGGCCAATGGCGAGGAGGCGGGCCGGGGGCGGGGAAGTGGGCGGAGCCTCGGGGAGCTGGGTAGGAAGTCCGGGCAGGCGGCTTGGAGACCAGCGTCCAGCCCTCGGAGCGCTAAGACCTTGCGGCTTATCCTCCTCGGTGTCTGCGGCATCCTCTACTTCTTTCCCGGGCAGCGCTATCCGGCCGTCAGGTAGAGGCTCGGGGAAGGGCTGCCGAGCCGGCGCCCAGGCCTGCGGGGGCCCTGCCCATGGGACCGGCTGGGACGTGGAAGGGGCGGGTCGGCACGTGCGAGCCGGCCCCCGGGACCAGGGGCGCGGCGCCGGGCTTTGCCCCGGGCGGGGGCCGGATCTGATTAGCCAGCGATTAACCTGCGGGAACTCGGGAGTACGATGCGGCAGGCGCGGAGGGCGCAGGGCTTTGGGGAAGTTACGGGCCTAACCCCGGGTGCCCATTAGCGCCAGGCCTTTCTTAAAATGGAGGAAGGGGAAGGGACGCGAGAGATGCCCGGGAAGCCGCGATCCCCTCCCCCCACCAGCAGCCCCTGCTCCCGGCTGGGGGCCCTCGGCCTGCAGGCGGGCGGCTGGGGGCCGGAATGAACAGCGACTAATGAATGAAACTTCAGAAGGCCCTTATTCTTATGGAGGCTGCGGCAGAACCGTTGCATAATTGGGAAAGCCCTCCAGGCGACCTCGCCCAGGTCACGCTGGAGCCGCTCCCGCTGCCCCGTCTGGCCACCCGCGGTCGGCACCCGATCTGACACAGGAGGGATGTCTTTTTAAGAAAACTTCCTTTTCGTTGTTTCCCCTACAATGCGGTCTTCCCTCTGGGTGGTGTGGCCTGTCGGTGACTCGCGGCCTAGGGCACACCTAGGCCCTTGACCGCCCGGCCCACACGTGCTGCCCCTGGTCCGGGGTTCAGTCCAGACAGATGAACTGGGGAGACCAGCCTCCTTGCAGCCTCTGCCTACTGAACGTTAATGAGTTGAGGAATAGTTTTCTCTCCAATTTAAGTGGAATTTTATTTTCACACGCTTAAATAAGTTGATTACTTTGTTTTAATGTCTCTAAAATGAAAGAAAACATGAGCTCTTACAACTGCCTGAGGCCATAGTGTATTAAAGATGCGTTTAAAAGTGCATCTGTCTCTCCCTCTCTTTCTGCGTCTCCCAAAATAAGTACACATTAAAAAAAAATAAAAGTGCATCTAAAACCTATAAAGTGAGTCTGGTGGCCTAGAGTGGGCGGGGAGATTGATAGCAAAGTGCCTGAGGGGGACCCTTCAGGTAGTGGCAGTCATACACAGGCACAATTTGCCAAAACTCGAACCTAACCAGAATCATGAAGCTAAAAAATACATGTAAACCAATTTGCCTTTTTGTAAGATAATAAAAACTAGATGCTTTTTTTTATTGGCTAATGAATAAAACTCTATTGTTAACCTAGCAAAGCCACAGAAGTGACTTCACTGTCTAATTTTGAAACATAAAAAAGAAAGATGCCATTTGCTGCCTCAGAACATTCCAGACAAGATCCTGGAGAGGAGCCCAGCTAGATAATGGCTCTGAACACTCCCCCAATTCCACTAGGCCTCTTCTAGTCCTGGAAGTTCGTATCTTCCTTGGGAGCCCCTGGAGGGGAAGGTGAGAAAGGGCTTTCTTTGAGGACTTGGTATTTGCGTTTTGTGGCAGCAAATCTTTGTGTGTGTGTGTGTGTGTGTGTGTGCTTTCAAAGAAATCCTCTTTCCGTGGAGAGTCTTAGCATTCAGAGATAGAATCTTGGGGGGGCGGGGGTGCTGGCTCAGCCTGTGGCTCAATCTCAGGGTGGTGAGCTCAGGCCCCACGTTGGGCATGGAACCTACTTTTAAAAAATTAAAAATTAAAAAAAAAAAAAAGCAAGGATAAAGTCTTTATTCTACTTTCAACTTAGGGCATTTCATAATTAAGTTTTTTTGAATGGGTAAAATGCCCATAGAAAAAAATACTGGTTAGATGTCACTCTGAGTCCTGTCTTGGTAAAGATCCAAGTACGGGGAGTGTGAAATTGGCAGTGGCAAAGCTCGTGCACAGGGCAAGGCTACTCCCGGCTTCAGAAGTTCTGAGTATCCAGTCTCCACCAGTTGAATATCTTTTACTGCTCCCTCAAATTTGGTGAATTGTGTCCCCCAGTATTAATTCACTAAGCCACTATAAATCAGATTTCTCTCCTTGGATCACATGAGGGTTGTTTTTTGTTTGTTTAGTTTTTGTTTTTCTTATTTTTGTTGGATTTTTTGGTCCTAGGTGGGTTTGCTTATGACCTTCATGTCCCCTTGGCCTTTCCATTCCTGTGCCAGCCCGCGGGAACTGTTGACAATAGCCCGTTTCAGACCGCCTCCTCTTCAGCCATTCTGCATGCCGGCAGCACATGAATCTTTCCGGTTGTCTTTGGTTCTCCCTTGGCACACATTTTCATGCTTTCTTGGCTTAGAGGACAAGGCCTAGACTGCTGGGGTTTGGGGCCCTGCGGAGCCGGGCCCAGCAGGCTTCCCCACTCCCGTCAGCCTCGCATCCAAGGTCTGTCCTGTACAAGGTCTTTCTTCCTAGTCCAGGAACCCTCCAAAGCGAGGCTTTGAATGAATGACCCAGAATTTTATTATGGCTTACGGACAATACGGACTGTGTTTCCCCACAGAAAGTCACCATGTCTATTCTCAAGATCCACGCCAGAGAGATCTTCGACTCTCGTGGGAACCCCACCGTTGAGGTGGACCTCTATACCTCCAAAGGTATGTGTGCCTGCCTTTCCATGGGCCTGCTGCCACACTCCGTGTGGGGTTTGTTTGTTTGTTTGTTTTTAACTTAAATGACAGGGCCTCAGGTAAGGAAAGGTCTGGTAAAAGCCTTTTCCTCTGATCCCCACGTGCTGGTAGGATGTGGTTCCTGACTGGGAGGAAGTGGGCAGGGTTGGGGTCCTTGACTTGCTGTATCTTGATATGTAAAACGGAAAGCAGGCTGGCTCCTAGGTCACTGAGCAGGGAAGAAAGGCGATTCCTTGTCCCTAAAAGGGCCCATCACTAGTTTGCTTCATAGCTCGCTCCGACTAGTGAAGCAGATCTGAGTGGTAGGATGGAGCTTTCTCCGTTGAAAAGGAAAAATCAGAGGAGGGCAAGTGTATGTAAAGAGTTCTCTTTGTTTCTAGAAATCACTCTGAGACCACGGATTGGGAACAGTTCTTAACATTTGGGTGTTAGGCCCTTCCAGAGGCTCTTATTTTATACCTAGCTGTAAGTCCCCCCGAAGGGGTTTGCCCACATGGGAAAAATAATAAAATGGAGACCTTGTTTTTTGCACAGTTGTGTGAGCCAGTTTCTGAATGGACCTCCTGGGTGGGGTAGGCAAGGGAGCTTCAGGCAGAATCACCCAGCAGTGCTGAGCACCCACACCAGCCAGTCAGAGCTGAGTCACGGTCTGCAGAAACTCCGGCCCTGCCCTTCCTGCCCTGCCCGTGGCTCCTCCCTGTAGCGGGTGCTCCCCGAGCAGCGTTTCCACACAGCATGTGCTTCTCGCTGAATACCGCTGGGTCGCGGAGGATGCTGGGAATTTCCTTGCGTCTTGCAAGATTGGCTTGCTTAGAGCATGGAACTTTCCGCTGGGAAGTTTAACGGACTTTAACCAATAGTGTGAAAAGGATTCAAGATACTGAAAGATAGTTTGGGGGGGGGGGCATTTTCTTTGAAATCCTTTAAAATGACTGAATTTTTTTTTGAAATTTAAACAAATGGAAATTTTTCTCTTGCATGTCTTTTCATGCTTTTCAAAAACAGGAAATCGTGGATTTGTGAAAAGCCTTTCATCACCTTTTTTTAAATTTACCTTTGAGAGCAGTTTTGGGTTCACAGCAGCACGTGTCCCTGTCCCCACACGTGCTCAGCGCCCCCCCCCCAACCTGAGTGGGACATTTGTTGACATTGAAACGTGCATTGACCCATCGCCGCCCGGAATCCATAGTTACATCAGAGTTGCTTGTTTTCACGGCTCCTTCCCCATGTCCGGTGCCTTTAGGAATCTAGAGATCTGGGGCCTGTGTCAGGAAACCCCGTGTCCCGCTGCCCACACCGTCACTGGAGTGACGTGGGCAGACTAACGGGCCGTTTATTTAAAATGCCTGGTTGATTTTTTTTTCTTTATTCGTTTGCCTTCTCGTGTCTCAGGTGGGGAAATCCCTGACAGTTTCAAGTACGTTCTAGAGCTGCCTTCACTTCCTGCTCCCCTGAACCTGTCTGCCTGCAGTGTTTTTCTTGACACCGTCTTTTTCCAAGATCAGACGTTTTTCTGCTCCATAGCGCAGGTCTAGCCAGACGGCGGGTCCCGTGTCCGCACGGTGGCGTGGGGCGATGCTTGATCGTGTTCCAGTGTTACCATGCTCGTACCTGTGCCACCTTTATTCTTTTGTGGGAGGGCAGAGAGAGAGAATCTCAAGCAGGCTTCACGCGGTCAGCCTGAGCAGGGCTCGAACTCCCCAACTGTGAGATCGTGACCCCAGCCGAGCCACCCAGGGGCCCCTTGGTTTTACTTTCTGACTTCAGCGGAGCTACTAGAAGATCTTCAGTCTCATCAGTGGCCCGCATCGATCACTGGGGCTTGGTCACAGACCAGCTGCAGGGCACTGGCGGGAGCTTGTTAGAGACGCAAGCGCAGAGTCTTAGGACACCTGCCCCCTGTTTCGGAACCTGCATTTTAATAAGATTACCAGCACTTTTTCTTGAAACTAGAGAAGTTCACCAGCTTTGCCAGAGGGTCTGCGTTGGCGAATGGTCCCCACGTGAAGGACAGAGGGGACAGAGCGTCTGAATCTCCCTGGTGGCTGCCATCTGGGAGTGGGTGGGACTGTGTCTCACAGTCACGATTCCTTCCTCTCCCTCAACATCCAGGTCTCTTCAGAGCTGCTGTGCCCAGCGGGGCCTCAACTGGTATCTATGAGGCCCTCGAGCTCCGGGACAATGACAAGACACGCTACATGGGGAAAGGTAAGGGTCGGAACCCCTTCCTGGTCCTGGGCGTGGCTGCGAGCGTCGTGCTCGCCTCCAGCCCCTGCTCCCGGCCCGTCGCGGCCTCCCCCACTCTCCACGTGCCTTGTCCTTGAGGCTGGCACCCTGATTTGGCCCGTGGGGTTGATGACGAGCATGTACCCTGCACGGGGCGGGGTGGGGAACTGGCCTATTGATTCCAGCCTTCCTGAACCTATGAACTCTGGGGGCAAGAGTTTTATGCACATTTGTACTGCACTTGGCCTCCGATCTGGAAAAGTCCTGGTTAGGGAACTGACGTGCAAGATGACGACATGTTCACTCAGTGAGGAAGAGCCTTGCCATGTTCCAGGGCAGGGGTGCTCTGCGGCCCTTCCAGATCAGGCCTCTCCGAGGGGTCCGTCCTGGCAGTGTGATCTTTCCGTTGGGTGACTCGCCAAGGCAGGGGTCCAGCAAAGCCAGCCTCGCCTGGGCTGTGTGCAGACGGGCTGCTTACTGTTCTGCACAGTCCCCCTTGCCCTCCGCAGAAGCCGTGGGGCCAGATCACGGGAGAGCAGCTGGGGCTAGACCCCGCCTTCCCAGCAGGGCGGTGTCACCCCTGGGATAGAAGTGGTTCTTGGAGAAGGCAAAAAAAAAATCCTACAACGTTACTGTGGTTTATGGCCCTCCAGAGGGCCGCTGTATGTAAACGGGTACGCACTATATCAGAGTACGTTTTCAGAGCCAGGCGATTAGGGAAAAGTCTAAAAAGACCGCAGGGCAGGAGTGGTGATGAAGTAAGTGACCTAGGGAAGTCCAAGGCCGGCGTTCTGGCGACCATCTCCCACGGGTTCCCGTTGCTCGCGGCCCAGGTGGATACGGGTCCCCCGAGCAGGGCTGAGCGGCACCTTGCCTGTAGTGAGGGCGAGCCCGTGGTCCCAAGGACTCTCCCTGCCTTCCTGTCGCCTCTCTGTTCTCTCATTCCCTGTCCTTCACAGCCTGTCCTCTTCTGAGTCTGTCTTTTTTCCTTCTCCGTCAATCTCTACTGGTCAGGTGTCTCCAGACCCGTTAAGTATATTAATGAGTTCCTGGCACCGGCCTTGTGCACACAGGTAACGTACGGGGCATCCTTTAGCGTCTGCGGCTGGTTCCCAGTGCATGGCCTTGCCGACTAACCTCCCTCGAGGTGGTTGCTCTGTGTGTGGCTCTAATCCTTGGGGGTCCTAGGTAAGAGCACTCAGACTGGGCCAGAAAATACCCCAATTTGGGGGAGACAGAAATGGGGATTTGAAAGCGGTCCCGTTTAAGGTCTCTGGGCGGGCTTCTGAATATCTGGGTTCATATCTTTGGTAGTTCGCTCAGCGCTGCTCACGCCTGGTTTCCATAATGTCAGTAATGTGATTTGATTGTTCCTTCTAGGTGTCTCAAAGGCTGTTGAGCACATCAATAAAACTATTGCACCTGCCCTGATTAGCAAGGTAGGACCTGCCCCCCGAGAACTAATGTATTAATGCCATCAGAGCGTCTCCCAGGCCAGTGGGCTTCCCTGGCTATGGAAGAGCTGATTCTGAGAGCTAAAGGAGCCCGTTGGATTCCCTGTCCTGCACGAGAATGACCCCACCTTTCCTAACCCACCCCCTGCCTGCGTCCGCATCTAACCGCGCATGGAGTTGGAGCAGAGCGACGGGAGGCCGTCTCGGGATTTTTCCCTCCCACTGTCTTGACTTTGGGAAGTTAAGATCCCAGTTGTAAGAGCGGCTCCTGGGTGGTGAGCGTTGTATCCATGGTGACCAGCTGTTTCTCATGAACCGGGGAATTATTTACTATATTTCTGGTGATTTTTTTTTTAACAGCAGAGCTCCGGTTGAATAAAATTTTACTTGGAGCCTCAGTGTGTTATAAAAGTAGGGTGAAGCAGGAGGGGACCCCACCCTTCCCTGTCCCAGAGTCCTCCCTCCCTGACTCCAGCGATGCTGGCCGGAGCAGGAAGCGTTTAAAAGCCTCTGGCTAGAGAAGCCTTCTCGGGGCCCAGAGCCAACCCCCGCCTCCCCAGCCGTGCTCCTGGGCCTGTCCCTCCCCTCCTGGAACTCCTCCTGGTGGCCAGGGGAGATGGCCTCTGTTGTTTGTTCCCAGCCCCGCTTACCTTGGCCTGGCCCTCGTGGCCCTCGGTAATTGGTCCCCAGACAGTTTTCTCCTGGCTCCTCTGCCATTTCCCGGGCTCCGACCCGGTCTCCTGGGCACCTCCACACACCCCTTCTTCCTTTGTGCCCTGGTGCCCTTCCCTGGTGTGACTAACTCCGTGAGAAGGGCTTCCAGGAGGGCGGGGGGAGCCATCTTACACCCCTCGCAGTGGGGGTCCGCCTCAAGCCACGTTGCCTGGCTGGTGGCTGACTTCTGTCAAACGTGCTTTGTCAAAAAAGCAAAAGTTGTCAAGTTATCAACGTGGCATGATGGACTTACAGATGGTTTTCTTCTTGTTTTTGAATTTTTATACAAAGAACTTTATAAATAAAATAATAGGCCGTTAGGATCAATTATGAAGTTTCTAAAATAATGCTGACTTTCCGTAAATTATTTTGAGCCAGTTTTTTTTGGGTTTTTTTGTTTTGTTTTTAAATAGTTTCTACACCCAGTGTGGGGTTGAGACCCCAAGACCAAGAGTTGCACGCTCTATTGGCTGAGCCAGGCAGGTGTCCCTTTAAGACACCAGTTTTGGGGACCTGGGTGGTTCAGTCGGTTGGGTGTCTAGCTTTGGCTCAGGTCATGATCTTGCAGTTTGTGGGTTCGAGCCCCGTATCGGGCTCTATGCTGACAGCTCATAGTCTGGAGCCTATTTCACATTCTGGGTCTCCCTCTCTCTCTGCCCTCCTCTGCTCCCACTTTGTTTCTCAATAATAAATGTTAAAAAAAAAAAAGATACCAGTTTTATTACTTTATATGAGAAACACTCATTTTGATCGGTCATCAAGGATTTTGCCGAATGGTTTTAGACTACCTGCAAAAGTCCTGTCTCCCTCGAGAATGTGAAGTTTGCCGTCACCGAGGGTACCCGAGAGCAGTGGTCCCGTCGCTTAACCTTCGGGGACCACAGCTCATTTGCATGAACGGACTTCCGTAATTTATCGCCCCCCAAATCGCACTACTTTCTAGTAACACTCCAGCATGTTCCAGGCACCTCTCCTCACGTGGCGTGTGGTGTGGTCTCGGACTCCCCGGGTAGACTAACCTCTGTGGCGCCAGGTCCGCCTCTCTCGCCGCTCACCGGCGGCTCCCTAGTGCTTGGAGAAGCGTCGGAGAACGTGAAACCAAGAAAGGGCAGTTTGGCGACTCCTCGTTTCTCTTGATTCCTGCCCCCTCCCTTTTCTTGCCCGCCATACAAATGCATAGCACAGAACTGAGTCGGGACAGGCACACACCCAGGGAGGTGTCTGGGCTCTGGGACGGGGCGCAGAGGTCACTCCCAGCCAAGCGGCTGACGCTCCCTTCTCCCCACAGAAACTGAGCGTCGTGGAGCAGGAGAAGATTGACCAGCTGATGATCGAGATGGACGGGACGGAGAATAAGTGTGAGTGGCGGGGATGGGGTCGGCCAGCCTCCCAAAGCCCCTCTGCGGGGCCCCTCAACTCACATGTTTGGGGGGGGTGCCTGGGTGGCTCACTCAGTTAAGCATCAGACTCTTGATCTCAGGGTCGTGAGTTCAAGCCCTGCGTTGGGCCCTGTGCTGGGCACGAGGCCTACTTGAAAAACCAAACACATTTTTCAATATCAGGAACAGTAGCAGGTGACCGCATGTGCGTGGGGCTCCTCCACAGAGGCTTCTGCTTTATAGTAAATTGGGCAGCTTGTGGAATTTGCCAGAATTCTGTAGACCAAAGGGCAGGCTTTCTCTTCTGGGCAGAAAGCAGATGAATCCACACGGGGTGGTGGTGTTTCCGGGTTGGATGCAGGCAGTGGGTGCAGTAAAGACAGCGATGGTTCTGGGTCCAGGCCGGGGTGCAGGCCAGAAGGCTGGCGAGAGAAGCATTGTGGGTAAGAAACTCCTCAGTTGAACTCTTCCATTCTAGCTAAATTTGGTGCAAACGCCATCCTGGGAGTGTCCCTGGCCGTCTGCAAGGCCGGGGCCGTCGAGAAAGGGGTGCCCCTGTACCGCCACATTGCCGACCTGGCTGGCAATTCTGAAGTCATCCTGCCAGTTCCGGTAAGTGGCTTTGAACTTCCCAAGCCAGGCCTCCCACATCTCCTCCATGTGTGGCCGTGCCAGCGCTGTGGGTACAGCCAGCTCTGGAGGTCTCGGCTCCGAATGCCCGCCACTTGCCTAGAATGACCCTGAGGGGGGGACTCGACTCCCATGTACGCCACATTCTTAACTGCCGACGGGGGGATGAAAATCCTACTGGCCTTGCTGGGGCGTGGGTGTTGGCCGAGGGGGCGGCCAGGCCAGGACAGCAGGTGCGCATGGTGGTGGTCACAGGGTTCCCAGGAGAGACTGGTGAGCCCTCCCCCGCCGTGTGGGGGCTGCTTGGTGGGAATCCGCGGGCCGAATGCTGCATTTCTCTCTGTCTCTCCGTAGGCTTTCAACGTCATCAACGGCGGGTCTCATGCCGGCAACAAGCTGGCCATGCAGGAGTTCATGATCCTCCCCGTCGGCGCGGCCAACTTCAAGGAGGCCATGCGCATCGGGGCGGAGGTTTACCACAACCTGAAGAACGTCATCAAGGAGAAATACGGGAAAGACGCCACCAACGTGGGGGATGAAGGCGGCTTCGCTCCTAACATCCTGGAGAATAAAGAAGGTGAGGGCCCCGCGGCACTGCTGGCACCTGCCGCCCGGGGGCCAGCACTCTGTCCACCTCTGTTTGGCTGAGTGCCTGCAGGCGGGGTCCCGGAAGGGGTGGGAGCCAGCACTGGGGTTTTTTTCGGTAGCCAGGAGTTTCCGTATTAATCTGGTCTGAGCGGCCCGGGCGGTCTGCAGGAGGCTCCACGGTGCATCCAGGCTTCCGGGGCAGCTCACGCCTGCCGTCCTTGCACCACGTCGCGCTGGCAAAGGTTTGGGGGCCGCTCCGTGTTCAGGCGGCTGTGGCTCTAGACTGACCAGTGGCCCCTCCGCTCCCCCCTCGGGAACGCTGACACGGCCGTGTGGCCTCGGAAGCCTAGGCCCAGAGTTCGGGGTACGCGTCGGGCAGGTGGCAGAGAGCCTCAGGATTGAGCTTTCTTGTCCTAGACTGAAAGGAGCGTTCAGCCACGTCTTGTTGCCGTCAGCGGCAGCTAGAGAAAGAAAAAAATGCCAGTCCTGCCATTTGCGTCAGTCTCGCGAGTGCTGACGTTCAGCCATCCTGGCCTGTGGAAAGTGACCCCTGCACGAGGTGTAACAGTTTGGAGGTCTTCGGTGTGCAGCAGGCGTCGGATGTCCTGTGTCCGTGTCCGTACGGGCGGCGCTGCCACGCAAGGCAGACCAGAGCCGGCGCTGCGGTCACCCTCGCTGCCCCGTGCTCCCTCTCGGATCCCAGCCTCAGCACTGTCCAGAGCCTGTTCCCTGGGCGGCTGACCCCGGCCGGGCCCTGTAGCTGCGTCCCGGCCAGCACAGCGGCTCCTGGGTGCTGCAGGAGGGAGCGTTTGTCCGTGAGAGAGCCAAGTAGAGTCGAGGCTCAGTTTCTCACTTGCTCGCCTGCTCGGGAACCCGTGACCGGTGGCTTTTGGCCCCAAAGCAGAAGGAGGTAACTGGAATCACCGAAACGGATGGCTCGGGCCAGAGGGCCTCGTGGTCTTCTGTTCGGGTTCCCGTCTGGCAGGCGTGATGGGCGCGTCCTCTCCACCGGCCTGGTTTCCCATCTTGTCGCCACTGTCTCTTTCCAGCTCTGGAGCTGCTGAAGAACGCCATCGGGAAGGCCGGCTACACCGACAAGGTCGTCATCGGCATGGACGTCGCCGCTTCGGAGTTCTACAGGTCGGGGAAGTACGACCTGGACTTCAAGTCTCCCGATGACCCCAGCAGGTACATCAGCCCCGACGAGCTGGGCAACCTGTACAAGTCCTTCATCAGGGACTACCCAGGTGAGTGCCCCCGAGACTGTGCACAGGTCGCCTGCGCCCCCCCTCCCTGGGGGAGGGCTTCCCGGGGGTGCCGGTGGGCCCTGACGTGGGATAGGTTCGCAAACTGTGATGGCTTCTGTCTCCGCCTGTCACTACCTGAGCAAAAGCGGTCCTGGCCCCCTCACAGAGGGGAGGAGAGCGAGCCTTGAGAAACCAAAGTGCAGTGATTGCCCCTCACCGTGAGCTGGCGCCCCTCTAGGCACTGTTAATGGTGGTTCACGAGGGGGGAGACGGAGCGGGGGAGGGGGTAGCAATTGGCCCAAGGGCAGGCAGCGAATGAGGGAACAAGACTCCGACCAGGAAGCCTGTGCATGAAATTCAAAGCTGAAAACTGTGCCCAGGGTGGAGCCAAGGCGTGCCCGGCTCCTGGCCTCGGAGCCCACGGCTGTACCCTCCACAGATGTACCCTCCACGGCACTGAAGACAAGCCGCCCCCGGCAGGGAAGGGTCCCACTCAGCTCTGGGGCCAGGACTGCAGCTGACTTTGCTGTCACCAGGGTCGGCGGGTGGGTGGAGTGTCTCCAGGGCATGGGCTGGGGAGCCAGTTCTGTCCTGCAGCGGGGAGAGGGGAGGCCGGGCAGGCAGCGAGTCAGGAGGGAAGGGGGGCTTGGTCGCCGTTCGGCACGGCGGTCTCACTGGCAAAACGTGGCCCTCCTCTCCCCAGTGGTGTCTATCGAAGATCCCTTTGACCAGGACGACTGGGAAGCGTGGCAGAAGTTCACCGCCAGCGCCGGGATCCAGGTGGTGGGGGATGACCTCACCGTGACCAACCCGAAGCGGATCTCCAAGGCTGTGAGCGAGCGATCCTGCAACTGCCTCCTGCTCAAAGTGAACCAGATCGGCTCCGTGACTGAGTCCCTTCAGGCGTAAGTGTCCCCGGGGGCCGGCGGTCATCAGCCAGGACTTCAGCAGGGGCGGGCGTGGGGGGCACTGCGGCCCAGCCCTGACTGCTCCGTGGCTCCAGACTCATGATTTAATCTTCTGCGGAGAACATCGGTCACAGGCGCTGCTAGGAGCAACGAGGCTGTCCCCTCGAGGAGGCAGAGCCCTGTGTTTTAAACATGACCTAGAGGACTGAGCGGGGCTCTGCGCAGAGAGGAAGGTGGGGGTCCTCCATCCCCCGTCACAACCCTCTGGGTCGTTTCCTGCCTTCAGGTGCAAGCTGGCCCAGTCCAATGGCTGGGGCGTCATGGTGTCACATCGCTCTGGGGAGACTGAGGACACCTTCATCGCTGACCTGGTGGTGGGACTCTGCACCGGGCAGGTAAAGAGCTTGCTTCTCTGACCTCAGCTTTCCGAGTGCAAGCCAGAAGGAGGGGGACAGATGGGGTCCTGGAAGCCCCTGCACCCCCTCCTTCCTAGGGCCCAAAATCGCACCCAGAATGCCCACAAGATGGAGAGTCGGCAACAGACCCCACATGACCTTTCTTTTTCCCCTTTCTAGATCAAGACAGGTGCGCCTTGCCGATCTGAGCGCCTGGCCAAATACAACCAGATCCTCAGGTGAGGAGGAAGCCCGTGGGCACTGCCCTCCCCGCCCCCGCCCAGGAGCTTAGGCACCGCGTGCAGATTGCAGGGGAGGCCTGGTGCCAGCAGTGGCAGGTTGGGTGAGCTGGGCCTGGAGCCGGTGCCCCACTGTGCTGCCACCTTCTGGCGGAGGAGGGAACAGGCTCCCCTTGAGGAGGAAAGTTGTCAGAGCTCCGGGAGCCTCTGGGATCTATGCTCTGGCACCGTGTTTGGTGGACGGGAAACCGGGCTCAGTGAAGAAGGGAATTCAGGGCAACAGGAAGGTTCCCGTGGCTCCGTGCTTCTGGACACCTGGTCCCTTTTTATCACCATGTGTCCTTGGAAACCTCCTGAACGTGGAGACTTGCCTTCTTTTTGTTCCTTTGTCCAGTCTTGCAGGGCGAGAAACCTCTTCCACAGTTCTGCCCATGTTTCCCTTTCCTTAAACGAAGCGTGGCCAGCCGAGCACGTGCCCTTCCCCACCGCCCAGGCGGTTCGTGTCGTGCGCCTGCTTTTCCTCCTTTCTGGCTGGAGAATTTCCAGCACGTTCCAGCCGCAGGATTTTAACTATAGACACCTTAGCGTTTGTCTCCAGAAATTTTTATGTTTAACTTTTTAACGTAACCGCCGTGCCGTGAGAGAGCCGGAGACAGTTGTTCCCGCACTGTCGTGCCCAGTGCTCCTGGGGCCTGTGTCCCTGGTGCGGCACCAGACACAGACCCTGCGTTCAGGAGCTTCCCCCCCTCTTTTGTCCCCACGCCGGTTATTTGAAGAAACGAAGTTGTCCTCTTGTTGAACATTTTTTCTTCTATTCCGAGAAGTCTCGGTCTTGACCTGTCTTCTAGTCTGTCTTTGGGAAACGCTGGGGGTGGAGAAGGCAGAGGAGAAGGGCAGCAGGGGGCCCGCTTGCCGGGAGCCAGGTGCACGGGGAGAGCCCGATGCTCCTGTGGGGAGGGGGCTGGGCGAGGGCCGGGGCGTGGGGCAGCGTAGGCCTCGGGGTGGAGACCTGACTTCTCTCTCTCCCTCCCTCCTCTCTGTCCTCTGCTTCCCAAGAATTGAAGAGGAGCTGGGCAGCAAGGCCAAGTTCGCTGGCAGAAGCTTCAGAAACCCCCTCGCCAAGTAAGCTCTGGGCAGCGCACCCTGAGCTCTGCGGTCCTGAGTCGGCTCATTAGTCTGCTCCTGGCACCCCCTGGGCAACTCAGGCCCCCACCCGGCGCTGGCAGGAGCCTCTGCTAGTCAGCTGCCCTCTCCCGTCCCTGTGATGATCTCACTGCTTCCTCAGAGCCGCCACAGAACCATCTGGAACCCTGCCGGCAACCCTAGCTCTGTAATCACGTGATCGGCCCAGATCAGTGCTTTCTCGCCTCACTTCCCACCAACTATCTGGAGCCGCGTCTGTCTACATTGTCATCTCGAGGTGTCCACAGGCGAGATCCCCAGTGGTTTTATTTGCAGAATAAAAAGGCCTCAGTGACCCATGGGAACAGTTGTGTGTGTGCGTCTGTGTATAAGACGTTCTGACTGTCCAGGCCTCGTGTCTTGAGTGTTCGTGGAGCGTCACACTGGGGTACAGGCCTGTGGGAGCTGGGGGCTTTGTGTCGTGACGTTGAGGACATTCATAAGCCCTCGGGCAGGGCAGTTGAGACAAAAGGGGAGAGAAGGGGGGCGTGTGGTATCTTTGAACAGAAGCAGTGTGGTCCTGGGAGGCAGGAAGTGACTTCTCATTGAGAGGAAATAGAACAGCAGAACTAGTACAGGTGGCTTCAGGGTGGTGGCTTCTAGGTCACATGAGCCTGGGATTGTCCAGCCGGCAGGCCTAAGGCAGTGCAGCTGACCGTCCTGTGGTGTCTCGGTTCCTGGGGGTGGAAGGGAAAACGATCACTAAACGTTAGCTCTGGGGGGAAGGGGGGGCATCTAGATGGTCCTGGAATCCTATTTAGATTAGTACAACTTAATGCCATTCCTCATTTCCACTGATCTTCTGTCAAGTGCTCAAAAGCTTCACTTTGTGATGCCCGCTGCCCCGTGTACTGACCACTGTGTCCACGAACACAGAGTGTGAGGCCAAACGTTTTTAGAAGTGACAGACGAAGTATTGTGGTCACTATCTGCCCTTTGGAAGCATCTCGTGTTTTATTAGTGTTTTGTTTTTTTCCCATATTTTAGTCAAGTCTCGAATTGTGGCTTTTTGTGGTGTGTGTGTGTGTGTGTGTGTGTGTGTGTGTGTGTGTGTGTTTTATTTATTTTTGAGAGACAGCCTGAGCAGGGGAGGGTCAGACAGAGGGAGCCACAGAATCTGAAGCAGGCTCCAGGCTCTGAGCTGTCAGCACAGAGCCCAAGGCGGGGCTCAAACCCACAAACTGAGATTATGACCTGAGCCAAAGCCGGACCCTTAACCAACTGAGCCACCCAGGCGCCCATTTGTGGGTTGGTTTGTTTTTTAAATGTTTATTTTTAAAAGAGAAAGCCGGGGAGGAGCAGATAGAGGAGGACAGAGGAGCCAAAGCAGTTTCTACACTGACAGCAGAGAGCCTGATGCAGGGCTCGAATTTAGGAACCATGAGATCATGCCCTGAGCTGAAGTCTTCCAAATCCGTCAGGGGTCCAAAACCCTCAGGTTGTGGTTTAATCCCCAACCGGAGGACTAGAATGCCACCTTGTGGACGTTCTTATTCATTGTTAGGATTTAATTCAAGAGGCAGAACCAGTGGGAAAAGACACATCAAGAGATTTATCACAAGGAATTGGCTTCTGAAACTGGGGTCGTGGCCAGGCAACTCCAAGATCTGCTGGGAAGGTGACCGGTACCAAGCAAAGGCACAGGCGGAATTTCTCTCTTGGGGACACAGGCCCTGCTTTTAAGACCCAACTGATTCAGTCCTGGTTCTCTGCACATCCAGATCATCTGGGATTATTTACTTCCAGTCCAGTGACGAGGGGCTAATTGTGTCTGCCCGAGAGCAGGACTTGGATTCGTATTTGATAGAATAACAGAACTTTGACAGGCCACCAGGCCACCAAGCCACGGCCCATTGTCACCCCAGCAAGCACACACGTGCATTGTAAACCATATCCGATCTTCAAACATCTGTAACAAAGTCCTGCTTGCAGCTCGTGTGGCCCAGACTCCCCTTCCCAGGTGTTAGTGCCTGGTTCCTATCGGAAGGTTGATTCTGGAAGGAAAGGAAGCCTTGAACTGGGCTGACAGTCTTACTAGAATTGGATCCAACCTTAAAGCATCCAAATTTGGATTCATGTCCTCATTTACTGACACTTTGGTTTAAAGCAACAGCAAGCAGATGAAGGCATCTATCACTCGGGTTCAAGGGCAAGCGTAGGTAGGACCCCTCTCAAGGTCACGGCCTCTGGGGAAGGCTGCTGGGGGCTGCGTGCTGGCGCAGGGGCCGTTCTGAGCCAGCGTGGACCGGGCGGAATCGCAAACTAAAGGACCTTTTCCGAGGGGCCTGGTCAAGCAGGTCAGACGACGTTAGTTCTAAGTTTCCAGAAAGCCACCCTGGGCCTCCCGACGACCTCCCGACGGCCTCCCGACGGCCTCCCGACAGCCTATAATGTGAAACGTGTCTCTCCGTCACAAATTTCTAGGAACTATGTGTTTTCTATCTTTTTAACTTCAGGTTACAAATGCTTTTCCACAAAGCGTGTAATTCTCATCTGTGGTCGTGTGGTTCTTCCAATCATCTGCCACTCTGATGCCAAAACAAAACTCAACAGACAGGTTGAAGCCGTTTGGGGCTGCTGGCTGGCTCGGTTAAGCGTCCGGCTTCGGCTCAGGTCACGATCTCACAGGTCATGAGTCCCAGCCCTGCTTCGGGCTCACTGCGGTCAGGTCAGAGATGCTTAGGACCCTCTGTCTCCCTCACTCTCTGCTCCTCCCCCATTCACGCGCGCACACAAGCGCGCTCTCTCTCTCAAAATAACAGTAAAAAAAATTTGGGGGGTGCCTAGGCGGCTCAGTTGGTTAAGCACCCAACTTTGGCTCAAGTCACGATCTCACAGTTCGTGAGTTTGAGTCCTACATCGGACTCCACGCTGGTAGTACAGAGCCTGCTTGGGATTCTCTCTATCCCTGTCTCTCTACCCCGGCCCCTGCTTGCTCTCTCTCTCAAAAAACTTGTAAACTAGAAAAAAGGTGAAGCAGTTTGGTTCTCAAGCTTGGCCATACCGTTAGAAACACCTGGAAGTGTGTGCGTGGGGGGCTCAGTCAGTTAAGCGTCTGACTTCAGCTCAGGTCATGATCTTAGATCTTCCGATTCTGTCTCCCTCTCTCTCTGCCCCTCCCCTGCTCCTGTTCTGTTTCTCTCTCAAAAATGGATAAACAAAAATTTTTTGATAATAAGAGTTTAAAAAAAAACACACCAGGGAAACTTTTAAAAGCTCCCATTGGCCAGATGAACTCAGTCAGGATCTCAGGAACCCAGAACAGCAGTTTTTGTAAAAGTTCCACAGCTTGACCTTGAGAAGCAGGGCCGGGCACAGTTAATGGATCTCAGTGCCGGTGACGACCGGGCCGGGCGAGGATGCCAGGCGTCCCCTGAAAAAACCCCTGTCCTGGTCATTTTCTTCTTGGTGACCGCAGCCGAGGCCCGCAGGTGGCAGCTGTACCCCGGCCAGGCCAGCCACACGGCTGCACCGTGTCACAGGGAGTGGCCCTGGCCTATTCCACACCGGGGCCGTAGACTCAGCCTGGTCAGCTCCCCCCCCCCTCACCCCCGTGTGTGGGGACCCCGGCTCCTGCTCCCGTCGCAGTGGCCAGCGCACAGGCGGAGTGCGGTGGCCAAGAGCCCAGGTGCAGCTGGACGGGTTTGGACTCTGGCCCTTCCTCTGAACGGGTGTGCTCAGCGTCCCCATCTGTAAAATGGGGCTAATGGTGCCGTGGTCATTGCGTAGTACCGTGACTGCTCACACCTACCTCGCCCCCCGGAGCTCCTCACCGCGGAAGGCGTGTGGGCCCAGGGAAGGGAGGAAGGGCTCAGAGCACAGGACGCATCGCGGGCAGGATGGACCGGAACAGGAGCATTCGCAGGGGGCGCCGCCAGCCCCCCAGGGACGAGGATGGGCATGGGAGCCGGGCTGCAGATCAGCGACCTGATCCAGGTAGGACTCGCATTCAGGGACAGGCCACATCTGTGCCACAGTCACAACGTAGGACATTTCCAGCTCCCCCCAGACTTCCTCCAGCCCGTCTCAAGCTCCACCTGCAGCCCTTTGACTCAGGCAACCTAGTGGTTTTTTCTTTTCATTCTAATTAGCCGTCAAAATCTACAAGGAGATTTTTTTTAAAGCATTTTTAAAGTTTATTTATTTTGAGGGAGAGAAAGAGAGAGAGAGAGCACAAGATGGGGAGGGTCAGAGAGAGGGAGGGAGGAGGAGAGAATCCCAGGCAGGCTCAGCAGTGAGCAGGATTCAGGGCTCGATCCCACAACCTGAGTGGAAATCCAGAGTTGGACGCTTAACCGACTGAGCCACCCAGGTGCCCCTGAAAAGGAGATTTCTTGTAAAAATTCCACTTTCTGGTTCAAACGGGTTGGGAGGTTGGCCGATCACTTCTCAAGGCACCTGTGCCCACCCCCACCCGGCCCCGCTTCCCTAACACACACCTGCTCAGCTCTCCTCGGCTCTCAAAGTGCAGCCCCTGATCCACGATCCCTTCTGCAGGCTGATACCTCCCCAATTTCTTCCTTTTCTTTGGAAACCCTCAGTCCCCAAGGGCTCTGTGAGTTCAGGGCCTCCCAGGCTTGGCTGGCACCGACGCCGACCTTGAACGCCCCAGCTTATCCGGACCCAGAAATGGGGGGCCAGGCACCACCTTCTTCCGATGCCGCTCCAACGACAGGCCAGCCTGGCCAGTGGCCTCCCCGCTCCTCCTGCCCATCTTGCTGCCAAGTGTGAGGATTGGGGTCCGCTGGGACCAGGGATGACAGCAGATTCATCTGCATATGTGACCTAAGATAGTAATTAAACCCAGGCGCCCCAGGGGTGGGAAGTAAGCGCATTAATTCAGGAGCAATTAAAACCCTCCAACATCGCTGTCATGCAGCTGCCACCTCTGAGACTGACTGATGACACGCACCGTTCTGAGGCGGGCACACTCGGGTCTAAGGGGGGCACACCCCCCGGACCCCGAGTCTCCTCTGGGACCCCCGATGATCTTCTGGGAGAGTTATGGTGTAAGACCATGCCCGCGTCTTTGCTGTTGTGACAAAATACACATCACAGAATTTCCCATTTTAACCTTCTCACGCCTGCCATTCAGCCATTCAGTGAGAGAGTACAGCCCGGGCACTTCTGTCACCGTCGTCCGTTTCCAGAGCTTTTCCAGTGTCTCCAACAGAAGCTCTACACTGGGAGGTGATGCTTCCCCACTTCCTCCATTTATTCTACTTTCTCTCTCTCTCTCTGAATTTGCCTCTCGTAGGTATTTCATATAAGCGGACTCGTACAATTTTTATCTTTTTTGGCCTGGCTTCTGTCACTTAGCACACCGTGTTCAAGGTGTACACGCGTCAACGCTTTATTCTTTTTCATGGATGAGTAATATCCCATTTTACAGGGGCGCCTGGATGGCTTATCAGGAGAGAAGTGCGAGTCTTGTTCTCAGGATTGTGAGTTCGAGCCCAACGTTGGGTGTAGAGATTAAATAAATAAATAGGGGCGCCTGGCTGGCTCAGTCAGGTAAGCATCTGACTCTTGGTTTCGGCTCAGGTCATGAAGTCCTGGTTTTGGGAGTTCAAGCCCCACATCGGCCTCTGCCCTGACAGGCAGAACCTGCTTGAGATTCTCTGTCTCCCTCTCTCTGCCCCTCCCCGACTTGTGCTGTCTCTGTCTCTCTCAAAATAAACAAACTTAAAAATAATAAATGCTTTAAAATGTAAAATGATTATGTATTAGGAAATATTCCTTGGGGCGCCTGGGTGGCTCAGGTGGTTAAGCCTCTGACTTCAGCTCAGGTCATGATCTCACGGTTCATGGGTTCGAGCCCCACGTTGGGCTCTGTGCTGACAGCTCAGAGCCTGGAGCCTGCTTTGGATGCTATGTCTCCCTCTCTCTCTGCCCCTCCCCTGCTCATACCCTGTCTCTCTCAAAAATAAATAAATGTCAAAAAAATGGTTTTTCATAACATTCCCTTGTCTGGAAAGGCCACCACCACCTAAAGCATAGGTATAAATCTTCTAGTTTACATCTATGTTTCTTTCTAAAAGTTTAGTGGTTTTGTTTCCTGTATTTAGGTCTTTGATCCGTTTGAGGTAAGATATTCCACAGGGATGTTGTGTCCATCCGTCAGTGGGTGGACATTTGGGTTTCTACCTTATGGCTCTGATGAATAATTCTGCTCTGTACACTCATGTGTAAGGTTGTGTATGGACATATGTTTTCAGTTTTCTTGGGTAGATTTCTGGTAGTGGAATTTCTGGGTCATCTGGTGACTCTATATTTCAGTCTTTGAGGAAATGCCACAGTGGCTATACTATTTTACACCCCCACCGACACTGGAGATATAAAACAGTAAGAATTTTACACATCCTCACCAATATTTATTATTTTCTGGGTTTTTAAAAAATGTTTATTTAGGGAACAAGCAGGGAGATGCAGAGAGAGAGAGACGGAGAGAGAATCCCAAGCAGATTCCACACCATCAGCACAGAGCCCAATGAGGGCTCTCGAGAGGCTCCCCCAAACCGTGAGACCATGACCTGAGCCGAAACCAAGAGTCGGACGCTTAACCGACTGAGCCCCCCAGGCGCCCCTGGGGTTTATTTTTATTAGAGCCTACTAATGGGTATGAAGTAATATCTTATTGTGGTCTTGATTTGCATTTTCCTAATGACTAATGATGCTGAACATCTTTTCATGTGCCTATTAGCAATCTGTATGTCTTCTTGGAGAAATGTTCATTCCAGTCCCTTTGTCCATTTTTTAATTGGTTTGTCTTTTTGTTGTTGAGTTGTAACAATTCTTTATACGTTCTGGGTACTATCAGATATATGATTTGCAAGGACTCTGGTGCCATATTTAAGAAACCCTAGGCCACTCCAAGGACCCGAGGATGTACACCTGTGTGTAACGTGTGTTCTGAGGGTCAGGGCTCTGGCCCTTGCACGGAGGTCGTTGGTCCATCTGACCTCACTGTGTTCCTGTAAGCGGCTGCGTGTGGTTGTCCAGTTGTCTCTGCACCATTTGTTGCAAAGATGCCATTTTCATCTGAGAATGTGCTCAGACATCATGGCCACCCCCACCCCCTGCCGCACCCAGGGCTCTGCTCCTTGTTAACGTTAAGAAAAGAGCCCTCAGAGGGGCGCCTGGGTGGCTCTGTCAGTTAGGTGTCTCACGTCGGCTCAGGTCATGATCTCGCAGTCCGTGAGTTTGAGACCCGCGTCAGGCTCAGACCTGGAGCTCAGAGCCTGGAGCCTGCTTCGGGTTCCATGTCTCCCTCTTTCTCTGCCCCTCCCCTGCTCGATTTCTCTCTCTCTCTCTCAAAAATAAATAAACATTAAAAGAAGGAAAGAAGGAAAGAAAAGAGCCCATAGGGTGCAGTCAGGGCTGAAAATGCTGCCTTCGCTGAGCATAAGCCTGGCCGGGACTGGGGAAGTCAGCGTGAAACCTTCAACCTGCCGGTCCAGGCCCAGGACCCCTGGCTCCACATTGTAACGCCTGTGCCCACGGGGCAAGAAAGGAGCCCAGGCCCTCCTCCAGCTCTCTGCTGGTGCAGCTTCAACAGCCCCTGGCATGAGAGCAAGGTGCCCGTCCATCCACTATCCTAGGGTGAAGTCAGAGCCAGGGCTTGGGGGTGGGGGCCAGGAGACATGCAGTCCAAGGCAGAGCTTCATTCCCATTAGTCCTGGCCCTGCTCTAGGCTCTCATCCTGGTCCCCCTTAATTGAGCAGTAAGCAAACTAGTGTCTAACGGGGCGGCGGGTGGGTCTGGGCTCGTCTAATGCCTAAGATAGAGGGTAGGAGGGTTGGGGTGGACTAGGGCATCACTGGGCTGCCAGAGGGCGCTGTAGGAGCTGCCCCGGGCCCCTGGCCCTCCAAGCCTCACCCTGCCGCTGGCTGGCCTCCTGCCCCTCTCTCCAGCCCTGGCTGGCTGGCACAGGTTTGCACCTCCGAGCTGACAGCACCTGGCAGCTCGCAGGGGCTCAGGGCCACAGCGACGCCAGCTCAGAGCTCCGGGCAAGAGCTCAGAGAGATGAATGGAGCTGTCATTGGATAAAGGAAAATTCCTGGAGCACAAGTCCTCCTCAACACCGACCCTTGTCACCGCAGAGGCCTTGGAGACTTGGGACGTGGTCGAGGTGAGCCCTTCTCTGGCTCCCTGTGGTCTCCCAACCTTTTGGGAAGCACCTCCCTCCCTCAAATGTCTTGCCTGTTGAGGACTTTTGGTCAAAGTAGAAGGGAACAAGAAGGAAACAGAGGCAGAGAGACAGACGCCATGCCTCCCCACCCAGCTGTGCCATCCCTAAAGCCGAACGCTGGGGTCCTGAGTGGCAGGTCTCATCTGGTCTGCCCCAGCCTCCTGGGGACACGAGGCGGTGTGGTAGCAGCTGGGCGGGGCCTCCCTCCTGCACAGCTGCGTTTGGCCAGGCACCTCCTGGGAGCTGGAGGGGAGCTCCTGGAGGGGAGCACCCTGGAGGGGAGCAGGGCCCCAGAGGCCACGTCCTGTGCACCAGCACGTGCATCCACTTTGAAGGAAGCCAGCAAGTTCAAGGAGGACCCCTGGGCTCAGACCATGGCTCAGTTTGAGGAATTCCCTTGGGGGCTCCACCACACCCCTGTTCAGAGGGGGTCCGGGCGGGGTTTCTGGCCTTGCGGTCTGGCTTGGCCTTCTCTGTTCTCATCTGGTTCCATTCCGGGAGGATCAGCTACTGCGCGGAAGGCAGGGGTCCTGGGGGCCCAGTCTGGGGGAAGGAGGCTGGAGCTGGGGGGGGGGTGGGTAATGACCAGACCCTGGGGTCTCTCCTCTGGGGCCTCACGTCCATGCTTTCCCCCCGCTTGTATGGAATGTTGGGCCTCATCTTATCCACAACATCAAATGTAGGCAGCTTCCAGAGAAAAGGGGCTGAAAGATTTGGCAGAGAGCCGTTGGTGTGAAAAGACGCTTGCAAGTGTCTGGCCAACACCTCCATAAATCCTAGAAACCTCAGCCCTGGTCAGATCCAAATCCCGGAGTAGAAATAGGGTCACCTGGGGGCACCTGAGGGGCTCAGTCGGCTGAACATCTGACTCTCGGTTTTGGCTCAAGTCATGATCACATGGTGTGTGAGTTCCGTGGCCACACTGGGCTCTGTGCGGACAGTGTGGAGCCCATCTTGGACCTCTCTCTCCCCCCACCTCTGCCCCTCCCCGCCCTCTCTTTCTCTCTCAAAAATAAATAAAAATTAGGGGTGACCGAGTGGCTCAGTCAGTTAAGCGTCCAACTTCAGCTTAGGTCATGATCTTGGGGTTCATGGGTTTGAGCCCCATGAACCTACTTTGGTTTCTGTGTCTCCCTCTCTGTCTGCTCCTCCGCAACCCACGTCTGTCTCTCTCTCAAAAATAGATAAATATTAACAAAAAATTTTAAATAAATAAATAAACATTTAAAAAAAGACATAGGGGGCGCCTGGGTGGCTCAGTTGGTTGAGCGTCTGACTTCAGCTTAGGTCATGTTCTCACAGTTTGTGGGTTTGAGCCTCACGTCAGCTCAGAGCCTGGAGCCTGCCTTTGGATTCTGTCTCTCTCTCCCTCAGGCCCACCATTGCTCATGCTCTGTCTGTCTCTGTCTCAAAAATAAATAAACATTAAAAAAAATTTAAAAAATGGGACGCCTGGGTGGCTGAATCGGTTAAACATCCGGCTTCAGCTCAGGTCATGATCTCACACTTCGTGGGTTCGAGCCCCCTGTCGGGCTCTGTGCTGACAGCTCAGAGCCTGGAGCCTGCTTCAGATTCTGTGTCTCCTTCTCTCTCTGACCCTCTCGTGCTCACGCTGTCTCTCTCTCTCTCTCAAAAATAAATAAAACATTAAAAAAAAAAAAAGACATAGAGACCCTGGCTAAATAACTGAGGCTTCAGCGATTTGGGGAGGCCTTCAGTATGGGTTGCAGCCCCTTCTCCTGAAAGAAAGGCACTTGCTCAGATTAATCCACCAACAAGCACAGAGCTAGTATGCTCATACTCGGGTTACCCCAATTCCAGGGAAGTACAGAGACCAGAGTAGAAAGTAACCACCAGCCTCAAATGCTTGAGTCCCAAGGTACGCCCTTGCCGGGGCGGGTGGCCTTCGTGCTACCCGATACTTGCCAAGTGACAAGGACAGCCTCTGTACTGACGTCTCGCCATGTCCTAAACCCCATCACGTGCCGATGGGGGTGGGGGCTCCCAGCGTTGTCGGCTCCTGAGATTTGGAGAGCAAAATCCCTCAGGAACTGCACGTGGCCGAGCGGTGAACTGTCACCAGACAGGACTCGGGATCTCAGGATGCAGCTCTTGCCAAAACCAGTGTCTGTCACACATGAGCAGAGCAGTGCACGTGACAAACGATGGCAATGCTGGGAATTCAGGCAGAGACCAGCACGGACTAGCTCTCTATCTCTTCTCCATACGGGGAATTCTCCCTGGCCTCCTCCCCCACCCCTCTTCCCCCTCCCCTTCCAGACCCTATGGGGAAACATCTGTGCCACAACAAGACTAACAAAAGTTTACAAGATACAAAGCTTATAAAGTTTGATACATGCGTCCCTATCCATGGTCCTTGTCTGCTTTGAGATGGTAGATGGAAGCTTCCATTTCACTTGCCTCTAATTGTCTCCTTCCAGAAAGGGTGAAGAGCCGACAGAGTACCTGGAGAGAAGGCAGAAGGCAATGTGTCCTGGGACCTGCTATGGCTCCCACGGTCCCTAGAGTTAATTTGATCCAAGGGAGAAAACAGCAGCTAAGCAATGCCTGTTTGTTCTCCTGCTCGCCCTCCTTTCTCGGTCACTGAGCACTAGTCCTGAGCTGGGACCTTGTCAGGGGCCAGATTTGAAGGTGAACACAGATTGTGGAGTAGAGGCCAGCTGCTGGAGTAGAAACCCTGGGGAGGCTTGGGATGGCATCTGGGGGCATGATGGACCCGGCGGATGGTGGCCTGATGCTGGCAGAGGACATGGATTTGGGGTCTGCTTAATTCAATCTTTTCCTTTGCTAGTGGTAGTGACCGATTCAAAGGGGCTTAAACCAAAAAGGACATTTATCAGCATGTGGCTTCAGGCATGCCGTGGATCCAGAGGCTGAAAAAAATGTCATCAGGACTCAGAGTTTCTCCATCTCTCCACTCTGTTGTCCTCTGTGCCAGTTTTACCCCCAAGCAGGGTCTCCAGGGTTGGTGGCCCAGACGTCCCTTTGTGTTGAGCTTGGCAGCCCGGGCTTCCTTCTTTCAACTGCTGTGGCCAAAATCTTGAGTCTGACTCTTACTGGGTCCAGTTGGGTCACATGCCCATTCTTGGGCCAATTACTGTGATCGAGGGGGATGAAATCACTGATTGGTTAGATCTGGGTCATATGCTCACCCCCAGATTGTGGGGACAGGTTAGCCTCACTCAACAGTATGGGCTGAATTGGAACAGGGGCATTTCCCAAAGGAAGAATGAGGTGTAGCCACTGGAAGAAGGGCGAATGGACGACAGACAAGCCAAACACCCTCTCTTAGGGCTACAACTCTTGTCATCTTCTGGCTGTGTGACTTTGGCCAGGTCAATTAACTTCTCTGAGTCTCAGCTGGAAATAGAACTAATTTCAGTCTTAATGATCCCTTCTTTTATAAAAACAGTAATGTGGCAGAGGTGTCCTGGGGTTCCTACTGTATTTGAGGCTTTCATTAGAATAGATTATGAGGTATTTATTAAGAAGTGGGCAGGGGCACCTGGGTGGCTTAGTCGGTTAAGCGTCTGACTTCAGTTCAGGTCATGATCTCACGGTTCATGGGTTCAAGCCCTGTGTCGGTCTCTGTGCTGACAGCTAGCTCAGAGCCTGGAGCTGCTTCCGATTCTGTGTGTGTCTCTCTCTGCCCTTCTTCTGCTCATGCTGTCTGTCTGTCTGTCTGTCTCTCTCTCTCTCTCTCTCAAAAATAAATAAAATATTTAAAAAATAATAAAAAAAGAAATGTGCAGAAGACGTGAATAGACAGACACTTTTCCAAAGAAGACATACAGAGAGAAGACTAACAGACACATGAAAAGATGCTCAACATCACTCATCATCAGAGAAATACTAATTAAAACTACAATGAGATATCACCTGTCAGAGAGGCTAAAATTAACAACACAGGAAACAACAGATGTTGGTGAGGATGCAGAGAAAGGGACCCTCTTACAGTGTTGGTGGGAATGCAAACTGGTGCAGCCACTCTGGAAAACAGTGTGGAGATTCCTCAAAAAGTGAAAAGTTGAACTATACTGGGGTGCCTGGGTGGCTCGATTGAGCTTCCAACTCTTGATTCTGGCTCAGGTCATGATCCCAAGGTTGTGAGATTGAGCCCCATGTTGGGCTCTGTGCTGAACATGGAGCTTGCTGGAGATGCTCTCTCTGCCCCTCTCCCAACTCTCTCTCTGTCACTAAAAAACAAAAAAAACCCTACCCTTTGATCCAGCAATTGCACTATTAGGTATTTACCCAAAGTGAAACAAAAAAACTGACAAAGGGACACATGCACCTCGATGTTCATAGCAGCATTATCAACAATAGCCAAATTATGGAAAGAGCCCAAATGTCCATTAAATGGTGAATGGATAAAGCAATAGTGGGAGCGCCTGGGGGGCTCAGTCAGGTGAGCGTCTGACTTCGGCTCAGGTCATGATCTCACTGCTCCTGGGTTTGATCCCTGTGTCAGGTTCTGTGCTGACAGCTCAGAGCCTAGAGCCTGCTTTGGATTCTGTGTCTCCCCCTCTCTCTGCCCCTCCCTTGCTCATGCTCTGTCTCTCTCTGTTTCTCAATAATAAATAATTGCTTTAAAATTTTTAATAAACATTAATTTTTTAATTTTTTAAATTAAAAAAGAAAGAAATTGTGGTATATATTATACTCAATGGAATATTATTCAGCCATCAAAAATAATTAAATCTTGCCATTTACAATGATGTGGATGGAGCTAGAGTATATTATGCTAAACAAACTAAGTCAGTCAGAGAAAGACAAATACCATAGGATTTTACTCATATGTGGAAGTTAAGAAACAAAGCAGATGAACATGGGGGGAGGAGAGAGAAAGGCAAACCATAAAACAGACTTTTAAAAAATTTTTAATTTAACCTATTTATTCTGAGAGGGAAAGGGAAAGAGAGAATCCCAAGCAGGCTCTGATGCAGGGCTTGAACCCACGAACCACGAGATCATGACCTGAGCAGAAGTTGGACACTTAACCAACTGAGCCACCCAGGTGCCCCATAAAACAGACTCTTAACTATAGAGAACAAACTAGGGGTTGCTGGACGGGCGGTGGGGAGGACAGGCGAAATGGGTGATGGGCATCAAGGAGGCCACTCACCCGGGCGGCTGAGTCAGTTGGGCGTCTGACTCTGGCTCAGGTGACAATCTCAAGGTTCATGGGTTTGAGCCCCATGTCCAGCTCTCTGCTGACAGCTCAGAGCCTGGAGCCTGCTTCAGATTCTGTGTATGTGTGTCTCTCTCTGCCCCTCCCCTGCTCACGCTCTCTCTCTCTCTCAAAAATAAACATTTAAAAATTTTTAAAAATAAAAGTGAGGGTACTTGTTGGGATGAGTGTTATATGCAAGTGATGAATCACTAAATTCTACTCCTGGAATAAATATTACACTATATGTTAACTAGAATCTAAATAACACCCTGAAGCAAGCAAACAAACAAAAAAAGAATTCAGGTTCTGTGGCTCTTATAAGCAAAGAATGAGGAAGAGGAAGAGAAAATGACCCTCCAGTAAGGTAAACTCCTTTCCTTAACAGCTTTCTGTAAAGAGAAGACAGAGGAGCTCCCAGGAGCAGGACGAGTTCAAGGGCACAGGTGGGCTAAGCAGCCCTGTCCAGGTCCTGGCCCCTAATTTCTCCCTCTGGAGCCTCGGAGCAGAGAGGCACAGAGGGGCATCTGGCACCCCCATCTGGGCCTCTTCTTGCTGTGAAGTCCTGAGCAAAAAAGTTTCCTTCCGTGGTTTTTTTTTTTTCTTTAATGTGTATTTGAGAGCAAGAGAGCACGAGCAGAGGAGGGGCAGAGAAAGGGAGAGAGAGAATCCCAAGCAAGCCCCACACTACCAGCGCAGAGCCCAACACAGGCTCAAACCCAGGAAGAGTGAGATGATGACCTGAGCTGAAATCAAGAGTCAGACGCTTAACCGCTTAACCGATGGAGCCACCCAGGCTCCCCAGGGGTCCTTCCAAGTGTTTTGTAGAACGCGGGCAAAGCAGCGAGTTCACATCAGGAAGCACCCAGCCCTGAGCACTGAAGTAGGGACAGCCACTGTGCCCGGGGGGCCCTCGAGCACCGCCCAGGGCTCTGCGAGTTAGTTACTGGTAAGCTTCGGGCACCAGAGTCTGTCCTCAGGGCCCCCTGAGCGGTGAACAAAGCCCTGGTCCTCCAGCTACTCCTCTGACCCTCTCTTACAGGAGGTTTCTTCCCTGCTTTGCCCAGGACAGTTTCCTGCAGAGTTTTACATGCCAAGTGCACGCGGTGACCTTTCCTGTGCGTCATGAGCTACTGTGCTAGGCTAGAAACTGGAACAGAAAATGCAAGGGAGGGGCACCTGGGTGACTCAGCTGGTTGAGCATCCGACTTCAGCTCAGGTCATGATCTCACAACTTGTGGGTTCGAGCCCCTCATGGGGCTCTGTGCTGACAGCCCGGAGCCTGGAGCCTGCTTCAGATTCTGTGTCTCCCCTTCTCTCTGTCCCTCCCCTGCTCATGCTCTGTCTCTCAATAATAAATAAACATTAAAAATTTTTTTTAAATATGGGGATCTGAACCATTTTTCAATAAGGAAAAGAAAACAAACTGACGAGGCTTCTGTCTCCAGGCACGGAAAGCGTTCTTGCTCGGCTGGGCTGTTTCTCTCCTGGAACACGGCCCCCCCCGCGGACTCAGTCCTCTGTCCCTCCCTCTGTTGGTCTTCATGGCTTTCCATCTGGTGCCTCCCACGGACCCTCTGCCACCTGAGTCATCGGTCCCCAGCCGGGGTGGGGTGCATGGCGGTGGCCCCACCTCTGAAACGCCAACGTGTAAGTGTCAGAGCTGGGATCGTGATGTTCTGGGCCCGTTATGGCCGCAAGCCTCGCTCACATTTGCTCAGATCTTTGCATGGCGGAAAGCCCGTTCAGAGTATTACCTGTTCCTTCTCATCCCATTGACATCAGGTTCCCACCGTTTTTCCTTTTCTTTTTTTTATCTTTTTTTTTTTCAGTTTTATGGAGATGTAATTGACATACCCAAGTCTTTTTTTTTTTTCTTCTTTAACTAAACTCTACGCCCATCATGGGGCTCAAACTCAAGACTCTGAGACCAAGAGTCCCACACTCCACCCACTGAGCCAGCCGAGAGCTTCCCGTTTTTGCTCCGTTGTCACAGAGAATTCGCTGTGGGAGTCAGATGTGGAAGAAAGGAATGAAGGGGGAGGCATCTGGCTACGAACAGGTTAAGGTTTGTGTTCTCTCTGGCACTGCCCTCCGGTGAACCCCACTCGTCCACTAGTTAATAAAGCAAGATAATATCTTGAAGATCTTGAACGACTAATATTTGTGCTTTTCTTTTTGCCGCTTCCTTTGCTCCTCCCTTAGGAAAAGGCGTCCGCATTGTTTCAAGAGGCTGGGAGGTACAGGAAGAATGTGAAGGCCAAGGAACAATCCATATCCCCCTTCTGGTGGCTCAGCAGGGAAGAGCTAGGGAGCAGCAGGGTGCGTGTCACTCAGAGCACTGGAAAGAGGATGGAGAGAGAAGGGGTCCCCCCGGGCCCTGCCCACACTGTGGGAGATCCGGGGGGGCTGGGGCGGGGAGGGGAGAATGAGGCTGGGGGTGACCTGGGAAGAGGTTGTAGACAGAGGTGTGAAGTGCATTAGCCCCGGGAGCCCTCCCTGCAAGCCGCCCCATCCGGGGGACCGTGTGGAGCATCTGATATTGAGGTGCGGGGGGTGATATATTCATTTCCGAGGGGTGCCATACAAATGACCACAAACTAGGTGGCTTAAAACAACAAACATCTCTTCTCTCTGAGTCCTGGGGCCCAGAGTCCAAAGCCAAGGCGTCAGCAGGACCACGCTCTCTCCGAAGCCTCCAAGGGAGGACCCTTCCTTGCCGTCCCCAACATTCCGTGATGTCCCTAGGCTCGTGGAGACATCACTCCCATTGCTGCCCTCGTCCCCACATGGCCTTTCCCCTCAGTCTCTTCTGCCTCCTTCCAAGGACCCCAGTCACTGGAGGGTTTTTAGGGCCCAGTCTAACCCAGCATAACCTCATCTTAACTTGATTGCATCTGCAAAGACCCGCTTTCCAAACAGGGTCCCATTCCCATTGGGGGGGAAACAATTCAACCCACAACAGGGCCCTTCAGGCACATGATGACAAATGTCAACGCCCTGGGGTGACAAACCTATTATCTGTGTGAGTAACAGCCAGGAGGCCAGTGTGGCCGAAACAAAATGGGCCAGATGGAGAGCAGTGGAAAATGAGGCCTCAGAGACAGCGCGAGGCCGGATCACGTGGGCCTCCCAGGCGCCTGGTAGGCCCTCTGGTTCCTCTCTGAATGAGCTGGAAGGCAGCGGATTCGTTTGAGGGGAGAAAGGTGAAATCTGACTCAAGCTTTGAAACAACCCCTCTGGTGGCTCTACTGAGCATAATAGAGCATCGGAGTTGGTGGTGAGGAAGCTACTTCCATAATCCAGCAGAGAGAGCACAGCGTCTGGTCCAGGGCAGAAGCTGGCCGGGTGCTTAGAAGTGGTCAGAGCCTGAATCTATTTTTTTTTTAAACTTTACTTATTTATTTTGATAAAGAGACAGTGTGTGTGTGCAGGGGAGGGGCAGAGAGAGAGGGGAAGAGAAAGAATCCTACACAGGTTCTGTGCTGTCAGCACGGGGCTCGATCTCACGAACTGGGAATTCGTGACCTGAGTTGAAACCAAGAGTCAGACACTTAACCGACGGAACTACCCAGGCGCTCTGAGCCTGAATCTATTCTGAAGGTAGGATTTACCAATAGGTTGGATGTGGGGTGTCTGAAAGGGGCAGATCAAGGATGGTTCTGAGGTTTTGGCTCCAACAACGAAACGGATGGAGTTGCCGTCGTCCGAGATAAAGAAACCCTGGGAAGAAGCAGGTTTGTGGGAGGCAAAGCCGGACTGAGGTTTGGGCCCTGATTGGTTTAAGTTGCCACGTAGACGATGGCCTTTGTGGGTCTCTGAGTCCGGAGCTCCGGGAGGAGCTGGGCTGGAGCAGGTGTCTGGGAGCTGTCAGCAAGGGCTCAAGCACACGTGAGGCACCCAGCTTGTGAGCGCAGAGAGAGAAGAGAGAAGCCTCAGGTCTAGGCCCCAAAGCTATGTAGTGTTTGGAGACTGGAAGACCAAAAGGGGCAGAGGTCACCTAAATGTCGCCGAGCTTTAAACATTTTTGTTTGGGGGCACTGGGGTGGCTCAGTTGGTTAAGCCTCTGGCATCGGCTCAGGTCATGACCTCATGGTTTGTGGGTTCGAGCCCCGTGTTGGGCTCTGTGCTAACAGCTAGCTCAGAGCCTGGAGCCTACTTCAGATTCTGTATCTCTCTTTCTCTGACCCTCCCCTGCTCGTGCTGTCTTTCTCTGTCTCTCAAAAGTAAATTTTTTTTCTCAAAAGTAAATTTTAAAAAATATTTTTGTTTGTTGTATTCAATTCTTTATTTATTTAAGTAAACTCCACAGCCATTGTGGGGCTCGAACTCACGAACCTGAGATCAGGAGTCACAAGCTCTACCAACTGAGCCAACCAGGCATCCCCTATTGCATTTAACTCTGTAAGTCATTAAGGTTTTATTCTGTGTAGGATGGTAAGTGTGATTCCACATTGACTGTCCCCTCTCCCCAGATAGGGACTTTATCTGGAAGGACCCTCCCTGGTCTAATCTCTGGCTTAATAATTATTGATTAACCATTCTGCCATGCATCCCTGTCTTAAGTGGCAAAATTGCAGTCGTGGACCAAAGCAATTCAAGATGACCCGTTCAGATCTGTTCTCAGAAGGGTAGCATAGCTTACTTACCAACCTCCAAGAAATGGCTTGCAGCTAGACAGTGCAAAGCATCAAGGGGCTTCTAAGGTACTTGCTGGACCCAAAGGGAGGCTCTGCTCCCAGAAAAACGTCTTGCATAGTCAGGGAACAAATATTTGTGGGATAGACCAGTTATTACAGATAGCTCTGATGTTCTTATCCTTTGTGAATAAATAAAAAGGTTGAGATTTTAAGTTAAGACGTGAATGAAAGAATCACTTTGCTCTTTTTAATGAGCTTCAAAGATCGATTTGTGAAAAAAAAATTGATTTGTGTTCCTCCATAAGGGACAGGTTGACAAAGAGGCTATTGGCCAGAATCGCAGCGATGTGGCTAATGTATCCCTAATGTATTTCCTCGTGCAGGGAGCAGTCATATGGATGTTAAATGCATTTTATTCTTTGGGATGATTTATTACATTTATATGATCCCTTTAAAATTTTTGTGCTTTTGATTGGTTTCATTAGAAATGTATTTTGTTAGGAAAAATATCTTTTGATATATTTTCCACTTCTTCAGCTTTCCTATTTTTCATACGAAGGCTCATATTAACGCACATTAATGGCAAGGAGATACAACTCAGACTACTGATTTCTGAGATTTATAATGAAAGGAAGATGATTTTTAAAAAGCAGATTGCCGTATTGTGAGCATATATCATATTTATTTAACGAGGTGGTATGATTTGGAATAAGAAAATACCAAAGGGTAGCTGGTTAAGGCAGTGTGGCTTTATAATCTGAAGATTCTATATCCTGAATCAGATCTTTGTCAATAAACAAAGCTGACGGGAAAATATTTGTGAAATTATTTGTAAGTTAGCCAAGTCGCCAATGAGCCAAATGATCCTGTAAAGACTTTGACCTTTTAGACAAGCGCTATTAAATAATGAACTGTAAAACAGAGGTGGCCATAACGCACGGTTCCATAATGATCATAATGTACACACAGTCTTAATAGTCTTGGCGTCCATCGGAAAACCTATAACCTCTGTGACATTGTGAAGAGGCTGTTTTGGACTCGGACCAAAATAATTTAATTAAACTGTGATATTTTACCAGATAAAAAGCAAGAGTGAACTACTTTTTATGGCCACAAGATATAAACAGAATACGTAAGTAGGGAACCGGGGATATACGCGGTCAAATCCCCACTCGAGAACCATAGCAGCTGCAGCATTTGTGAATTTGAAGGTGAACCAAACGTTTCTTGGAAGATAAATTTCCTTTCCCAGGAGTGGCCACGACACCTTACTGTTGTGCTGCAAAATATACAAAAATAAACGATGAGTGATTTCAAACAGTTGTTCAACCAAAAGATTTTTATTTTTTAATTTTTTAAATGTTTTCTTTATTTTTGATACAGAGAGAGACAGAGCATGAGAGGGGGAGGGGCAGAGAGAGAAGGAGACACAGAACCGGAAGCAGGTTCCAGGCTCTGAGCTAGCTGTCAGCACAGAGCCTGATGCGGGGCGCAAACCCATGAACGTGAGATCTGACCTGAGCCAAAGTTGGAGGCTTAACCGACTGAGCCACCCAGGCGCCCCCCAAAAGATTTTTAAAAACTTGTTTTGCTGCTGCATATTTTGGTGTTTAGATGAGAAATCAATCTGCTAATTTTCTTTGCTCAGAATCCTCCAAAAATAATGTGATTTGGGCAAGTACAGCTGATTAATGAACATGATTTGCAAAGACAAATAACTGAAGTATTTGGTTATCATGAAATTGAAGTTTATTTTTTTATTTAAAAAAATATTTTAAGTGTTTTTCCTTATTTTTGAGAGAGAGAGAGGGAGAGTGTGAACAGGGGAGGGGCAGAGAGAGACAGAAGGAGATTCAGAATGCAAAGCAGACTCCAGGCTCTGAGCTGTCAGCACAGAGCCTGACGCGGGGCCTGAACTCACGAAACTGCAAGATCACGACCTGAGCCAAAGTCGGATGTTTAACCAACTGAGCCACCAGTTGGAGGAAAAAAGACAGGATTTTATCTCATTTTGTATATACATACATATATGCTTTTTTTTGCTCTTTATTTCCAGTTAGAAAAATCTTAATTAGTTACCTAGAGAGGGATTTAGTCCATCAAGAGCCATTCAATGTATGTTCAAGTATTAAAATATTTAGGGGCGCCTGGGTGGCTCAGTTGGTTGAGTCCGACTTCGCCTCAGGTCACGATGTCCCGGTTCAGGAGTTCGAGCCCCACATCAGGCTCTGTGCTGACAGCTCAGACCCTGGAGCCTGCTTCACATTCTGCCTCCTTCTCTCTCTGACCCTCCCCCACTCGCACTCTGTCTTTCCTTGTCTCTCAAAAAATAAATAAACGTAAAAAAAATTTTTTAAGGGGTGCCTGGGTGGCTCAGTGGCTACGCGACTGACTTCAGCTCAGGTCATGATCTCACGTTCGTGGGTTCGAGCCCTGTGTTGGGCTCTGTGCTGACAGCTCAGAGCCTGGAGCCTGTCTTCAGATTCTATTCCTCCCTCTCTCTCTGCCCCTCCCCTGCTCACGTTCTGTCTCTCTGTCTCTCAAAAATAAATAAATGTTTAAAAAAATTAAAAAAAAATTTTTTTTAATTAAAAAATATTTAGAATTTAAAAAATTTGTATTTATTTTTGAGAGAGAGAGAGAGAGAGAGAGAGAGAGAGAGAATGAGTGGGGGAGGGGCAGGGTGAGAGGGAGACACAATCTGAAGCCGGCTCCAGGCTCTGAGCTGTTAGCACAGAGTCTGATGCAGGGCTTGAACTCACTGACCATGAGATCATGACCCGAGCCGAAGTCCAACGCTTAATGGACTAAATGGACTAAGCCACTCAGGCTCCCCATAAAATATTTAGAATTTTAAACATCACCGTTCCAAGGTTTGTATTTATATGAACATTTGGTTGTTCTGGGCCAAATAGAGAGTGAAGGCATGACATCTCTGCCTCTCGGTGCCCCCTCCCCATCCCCACAGCCCTGAATTATTCTGTTATTTGATGGCTCCTGCAGGCAGGGGTCATTCGTCACATGACTTTTGCATGCTTTAGCTGCTTCATGCACATCTGGTCTCAGGTCACGAGACAGTGGCGTGAGAGGCTCAGGGCTGAGGGAGGTCCCATCGGCACATCTGTGGAGGCTGCTGCACAAAGGCTTGTCCTGAGGGCAGAGCAGGGAGAAGCAGCCTGATTTCAAAGTCCTCGCACAGCCGAGAGAGATGACCTCTAAGGCAGCATTCCTTGGGTGACCTTTCCCTCGAGCCGAGGTCTGTAATCTCTGAGTCACGGGGCCCCTTTGAAAACCGAGGAGCACTATGACTCCTTCTCCCAAAGATGGGCAGCTGGCGGATCATGATCCCAAAGATGGGGGTCGGGGGCAGTCATCGGTACCCTAGGATCCTTGATGTCACATTCTGATGTTGCCTTAGAATCTGGATGAAAAGAGGTTACTTTCGTTTCTTAAAATGTGGGCCATTTTTTTTTAAAGTAGGCTTCACATCCAATGTGGAGATTGAACTTATGGCCCTGAAGTCAAGAGTCCCATGCTCTACCGAATGGTCCCACCAGGTGCCCCTAAATCCCTTTTTAAAAGAAATGAGTGTTGTGCACAAGCCAGTTTAGAGGACCTGTACTTGGCGCACCTGGTGGGCTCAGTTGGTAGAGTATGTGACTCTTGATCTCACGGTCGTGAGTTCGAGCCTCATGCTGGACGTACAGTTAACTTGGAAGGAACGAAGGAAGGAAGGAAGAAGGGAGGGAGGGAGGAAGGACTTGTATTTAATGATATAACAAAGTCTAGAGTACTGTCCAGTCTAGATTGACTTGTTGGTGTCACACTAATTACTTGCCTTTGCCCCTCCCCCAAGCATTTTTTTTCTGTGGCTTTATGGCTCAAGGAACTCCCACAATTGAGTCAGGACGCTGAGACTCTAATTAGCCCAAGACTGAAGGGGGTCTCCTTCCTATCCCTAAGCTTCAGTTTCCTCCTCTATAAAAAAGAAGGGATTTAGAGAAGTCGGCAGTTCTCAAGGGACTCTTTTTTGGGGTCTGTGAAGTCAAAAACATTTTATAACAAACTAAGATGTTACTTGTCTTTGTTGCTTTCATCCTATGGGGAGTGCACAGTGGGGGTTTGCAGAAGCTGTGTCACACGTGATGATGTCACATGTGCTGACAGACTGTGGATTGTGTGCTGGTAGATTCTTGTGTTTCAAAGATGCTTAATGGGATTCATGTCAGGAGGTAAAACCCACACTAAACGAAATTATTCTCTTAATTTCCTTAGTTCTCACAAAGTACTGCAAAATGGAAATTTATTGTCTTGGGGCACCTGGATGGCTCAGTCGGCTAAGTGTCTGAGTTTGGCTCAGGTCATGATCTTGCAGTCCGTGGGTTCGAGCCCCGCATTGGGTTCTGTGCTGGCAGCTCAGAGCGTGGAGCCTGTTTCAGATTCTGTGTCTCCCTCTCTCTCTCTCTCTGCCCCTTCCCCACTCATGCTCTGTCTCTGTCTCAAAAATAAAGAAAGAAACAAACAAACAAAGAAATATATTGTCTTACAGTTCTGGAAGCTAAAAGTCCAAAACTAAGGAGTTGGCAGGGCTGGTTTCTGGGGGAAAAAATGTATATTTACGTATACACATTTATATGTATGTATATTTAAAAGTATTCCCTACACCCAACGTGGGGCTCAAACTTCCAACCCCGAGGTCAAGAGTCGCACACTCCACTGAGCCAGCATGGCACCTGAGGGTTGCTTCTGTTTGAGGGCTCTGAAGGAGAGTCTTTTCCAGGTCTCTCTGGTCTCTCTGCCAGCCACCCTTGGTGTCCCTTGGCTTGTATCACTCAACCTCTGGCCCCATCTTCACATGGACTTCTCCCTGAGTGTCTATGTCTCTACATGGCCATCTTCTTCTTCCTTCTTTAACGTGGTCATCTTATTAAGTAGACTTCATGCCCAGCGCGGAGCCCAGTGTGGGGCCTGAACTCACAACCCTGAGATCAAGACCTGAGCTGAGATCAACAGTCCGACTCTTGACTGACTGAGCCACCCAGGTGCGCCCCTCTTTCAACACTTTCAATATTTCTTGCCTGCATGGTTTCCAAAGGGAAATTCTGTGTAATTCTTTCCTCACTCCTCCATAGATAAGGAGGGTTTTTCCTCTGGCCTCTTTCAAAATTTGTCTTTGCCTATGGTTTTCTGCGGTTAGAATATGACATGTGTAGACGTAGATGATAAGGTCTGGGTCCGCGGCGCCTGGGTGGCTCAGTCGGTTAAGCCTCCGACTTCGGCTCAGGTCTGGGCCCTTCGGGGAGCCCATGCCTGTGGGCCAGGACTGCCCAGGGCTTCTCAGTGACCTTACCGCCTCCGGGGAGGTAGGAAGGCTGAGGGGTTGCAGCTGGATATTTCCCTTCTCTTGGGTCCATTAGCGTCTGGTGAAATGGTTTCTTCTGAGGGCAGGGCTTGTTAAAAGGAACAGAGTACTTCCGGGTGTGTTCCAAAATGGCTCCGCCCCCCATTCCCCTGCTGGAAGTGTAAGGTGGTTTTTCCCTGGGTCTTTGCTGCCAGGGGCCCCGGAGGTGTAGCTCACAAGTGGGAAGGGGCCCGCGACGTGTCCCCCGGAGCATGTTCTCAGGTGCTGGTCCCTGTGGAGTTTCTGCTCCGGTGGGTTGCGATCCTGTTCCTCAGAGTCCACCTCTCCTCATGTGGGGCCAGCGGGCTGCCCTGCGGCCTCAGTTCTCTGACAGGTCTAAGAATGAGTGCTGACTTTCAGTGTTCTCAGCTTTTCCCTGCTGTGTGAATGAAAGCAGCGCCCAGCTTCCTTACACTGGAAGTCAGTACGTACAAAATAATTCCTTGTAACTGCTTTATGATGCCCCCTTGTATATGACAATCGTTTATCAAGTATCTTGCTGATGGAAATTCCAGTTGTTTCCATTTTCCCCTCTTTTATAAGCAGTGCTGTCATGAACATCTTTTGGCATGGCTCCTTGGACATACGTGGGTGAGGGTTCTTCAAGGTAAATCCTGGGAAGTGAACTTACCTTGGACTTGACTCCAGAGCGCCAGCACCCGCGCGCATTGTCTGGCCCTGCAAGAGCGTTCCCCTCACCCAACCTTCGTCCGGGCCTGCAGCTGCCAGACTTGTCCACTTCACATCTCATGGTGTGAGATAACGTTTTGGGTTTTGTTTGTATTTTCCTGACCCCTAGTGAGGTTCGTTCATTCAAGCGACAATTCCTGAGCTCCTATCTCGTGCGGGTCCTGATCTGGGCTCAGCTTGGGGTACATCCGTGGACAGAACAGACACAGCCCTGCCTTCTCTGCCTTCATGAAGTTTCCAAGGCGGTGTGCGTAGAGAGTGGGGTGGGGATTAGCAATGGCGCAGGGGTGGATTACAGTTTTAAATAGACGGGGCAGGGTAGGAGGTGGAGGAATTTTCGTGAGGATCATTGAAGGAAGAGGCGCGCAGGCACAGGAATAGCCTCTGCGGGTCCGGTGGTGATGGGGGAGCGGGAGGGCGGGAGGAGGCGGGGCCAGAGCGGTGGGGGCGGGGCTGCTGATGCAGAGCAGCACCGGCTGGTGTAAGGACGGTGCTTTTACGTTGTGAGCACTGCTGGGAGCCCACGGTGCTCAGGGGAGCACCCAGTCCCAGCCTCAGAATGGAGCAGGGTGGCGCTTACTGGTTGTCTTAAGGATGTATCAAGCCGTGTGAATAGTTCTGGCCGCTGAGTTTTGAGACTTCACTTTAGAAGCTGTTAATTATGAGTGATAATTTTCTAAAGCTTTTTGCTCTTTTGCCAAGGTGACCAGAAACATTCAAGATAGTATCCTGAGCTGAAAACCCGAGTCTCTGATCAATGGTGGTGATGAGTGGCTCTCCGCTGCTGCCTGAGGTGGAGCTGGTGTATGGGAAAGAAATGATCACTGGCTTTTTAACTGTTTATTTATTTGAGAGAGGGAGAGAGAGAAAGCTCGTGCGAACGGGGGAGGGGCAGAGAGAGTGGGGGGGGGGGCAGGAGGGAGAATCCCAAGCAGGATCCACACTGTCAGCACAGAGCTTGACTTGGGGCTTGAACTCATGAACTGTGAGACCATGAGCCGAAATCAAGAGTCAAACACTCAGCCAACTGAGCCACCCAGGTGCCCCAGAAATTATCACTATTTTAAGTCACTGAAATATTGGGATTATTTGCTACCATAATATAACCAGGGTCATCTTGACTGATACAGGGTCATTGTCGAGTTTTGAGGTGCACAGTGATAGAGTCTAAACTACTCTTTATTCCTTCCTTTCTCTCCCTTCCTTCCCTTCCTCCTCTCTTTCTTTTCTTTAAATATTTTTTAATGTTTATTAATTTTTGAGAGAGAGAGAGAGTGAGTGTGGGTGCAGGAGGGGCAGAGAGAGAGAAGGAGATGCAGAATCTGAAGCAGGCTCCAGGCTCTGAGCTGTCAGCACAGAGCCCGATGTGGAGCTTGAACCCTTGGACTGTAAGATCATGACCTGAGCTGAAGTAGGGCACTTAACCAACTGAGCCGCCCAGGTGCCCTTCTTCCTCTTTCCTTCTTCCTTTCTTTCTAATGTTTATTTTTTTTATTAAAAAATTTTTTTTGCATTTATTTATTTATTTTTGAGAGATAGAGTGTGACCAGGGCAGGGGCAGAGAGAGAGGGAGACACAGAATCTGAAGCAGGCTCCAGGCTCTGAGCTGTCAGCACAGAGCCTGATGGAGGGTTCGAACCCACAAACCATGAGATCATGACCTCAGCTGAAATCAAGAGCCTGACACTTAACCGACTGAGCCACCCAGGCGCCCTGTGATTTTTTAAAGTATAGGATAGGGTGCCTGGGTGGCTCAGTCGGTTAACCATCCAACTTCGGCTCAGGTCATGATCTCACGGTTTGTGGGTTTAAGCCCTGTGTCGGGCTCTGTGCCGGCAGCTCAGAGCCTGGAGCCTGCTTCCAATTCTGTGTCCTTCTCTCTCTGCCCCTCCCCTGCTCGTGATCTTTCTCTCTCTGTCTCGCAAAAATAAATAAATGTTAAAATAAAATAAAATAATCACAGCTACCAAGTTGAGAATAGACTATCTAGAAAGTCAGAAATTAAGAGCCTACTGCAATAATGCAGGCAAGAGATGACAGTGACGTGGGCTAGGATGGTGGTGGGGAGAAGGTGAGAAGTGGTCAGCTCGTGGACACTGTTAGAAGGCAGGGCCAGTGGGATTTTCCTGACGGATTGGATGTGGATATGAGAGACTCAAAGGTTTTAGTCTGAGCAACTGGGAGAATGGAGTTGCTACTGAATGAGATGGGGAAGACCTCAGGGGGCAGGTGCTTAGTTTTGGGGATGTTGGATTTGACATACCTTAAACATCCAAGTGGGCACAGTGAGCTGGCTGTGGGCTATAAGAGTCTGGGATTCAGGAGGGAGGTCTGGGTTGGAGTCGTAAAGTTGAGAATGATCAGGAATCAGGTGGCCTTTAAAGCCACGACAGTGTATGGCATCAACAGGGGACGGACTGTAGGTGCAGAAAAGGACTGGACCTGGGGTTACAACATTCAGAGGCGGCGGGGAGGGGGGGAGTGAAGGAATCATTGAAAAGCACTGACACATGGTCACCTGTGAGGCAAGAGGAAACCCTGGGAGGAGGAAGTGTCCTGGCGGTCCAGTAGAAAGAGTCTGTCAGGGAAGAAGTCATGATGGGTGGCATCAAAAGCTGTAGATCCATCAAGAAAGTGAAAGACTGAGAATTGGCTCTCCTTTCTAGCAACATGGAGCTCCGTGGTGTCATCGGTAGGAAAAGTGTTGGTGGAAAGGTTGAGTCAAAGTGAGACTGGAGTGGATTGAAAGAGAAGGGTAAAAAAATTGGAGATAGCAAGTATAGACCATTCTTTTGAAGACGTTTTGCTGCAAAAAGGAGCAAGAAAATGGGAAAGTAGATAACAAGAAAGGCTTAGTGGACAGAAGGCATGATGTCAGAGAAAAAACATCCTATTTGTATTCCAATGAGAGTGGTCCAACAGACAGCCAAAAAAAAAAAAAAAGATGAAAGGGGAGAAGGGGTGAGTGACATTCATGAGTAATGGGAGGGAGGGGTCAAAGCAGAGGGCTAGGCTTTCGTAGGACTGCAGGTGATTTATCTAAAGTAGCAGGCAGGAAGCCAGAGCATGCGGTTCAGAGATGGAGAAACAGACTTGGGGAGTGGGCAGTCTGCGGACTTTCCTTGCTGATCGCATCAATATCCACAGTGACCTCGGAAAGAAGGAAGGGGTGTTGGAGGTTTGAGGAGGAAGGAAGGGATGTGAAATGGACTGGCTGGAGCATTGGGTGAGAAATGAACCTGGGTGAGTATCCTGTGATTGCCAAGGGCATTAAGAGTCCACTTGAGGTTTGTGGTCATGAACTTAAAAGGACACCAGGCAGTGTGATGCTGGACTCATTTGGCTGGGCAGGGACAGGTGTCAGGCAAGTGAGTAGCAAGCGGGTAGGAATTATCACTGGGGCTGTGGTTTGGCTCAGGGAATATTAGGAAGTGAGGGGCACGTTGCTGAGGGTGTGTGCAAGGCCGAGGGTACAGTGCTTGACCATGGAATGTAAACAGATACAGAAGAGGAAGAGGGCATTGAGTCACTGGGGATAGTATTAGGACCAACTCAGATTTATTTATGAAGATAAGAATCTGAATCTTTCTCAAACACAGATACCATCATCTGTATGTGGTCTAATCACATTTTCTCAGAGAACACTTAAAATCAAAACAATGCCTGTAGCTTTGCATACTTAACATTTGTCTATTTTAATCTGTATTAACATAAATTAACAGAAACATTAGAGGACAAAGAATTTACTTTAAATGAGGTCACAAAAATTGATTGGATACATTTCAGTGACTTCAACTAAGTTTTTTTTACCTCAGTCTTATAATCAACTTCATTCAGAAGCCTTTAGAGGGGTGCATGGGGGGCTTGGTTGATTAAGTCTCTGATTTCGGCTCAGGTCATGATCTCAGGGTTCGTGAGTTCGAGCCCTGCGTCGGGCTCTGTGCTGACAGCTCAGAGCCCAAATTCTGCTTCTGATTCTGTGTCTCCCTCTCTCTCTGCCCCTCTCTTGCTTGTGCTCTGTTGCTCTCTCTCTCAAAAATAAACACTAAAAAAAAAAATTTAAAAAAAGAAGAGGCAGAGACACCAGGGACACGCACACACAGGTAAAGCCAGGTGAGGACTCAGCCACCTGTGAGCCAGGAGAAAGCAGCCCTGCTGGCACCTGATGTCAGACTTCCAGCCTCCAGAACTGGGAGAAAATGCATTTCTGTTGTTTAGTCATCCATCCTGCGGCACTTTGTATGTCAGCCCTAGCAAATGAATATAAGGACGTTATGTAAACAGAAATAAGCCAGTCACAAATAGACAAATACTGTTTGATTTCACTTATATAAGGGATCTGGAGTGGTCAAATCCATAGACACAGAAGGTGGAATAGTTTCGATTTTGCAAGATTTTCATCTGTGCTGGTTGCATAACAATGTGAATATACTTAACGCTATTGAGCTGTGCACTCAAAAATGGTTAAGATGATAAATTGTTTGTTATGTGTGTTTGACCACAATTAAAACACACACACACATGCTCATGTACACGCATGTACACACACACAGAAGAAGCTAGTTGTTAGAAGGATCATCGATGTGTGTGTTGAAACTGCCAAGAAGGAGGACATGAGAGATGGCACATTATTTTGTGTTTACTGGACAAACAGACTCTTCTGCCAATTGTCTGTTCTTCTTTTTTTTTTTTTTTTTTGATAGAGAGAGAGACAGAGCATGAGAGGGGGAGGGGCAGAGAGAGGAGGAGACACAGAACCAGAAGCAGGCTCCAGGCTCTGAGCTAGCTGTCAGCACAGAGCCGGACGTAGGGCTCGAACCCACAAACGTGAGATCTGACCTGAGCCGAAGTCGGAGGCTTAACCGACTGAGCCACCCAGGCACCCCCTGTTCTTACTTCTGTATTTATTTTTATGTATGTATGCATGTATGTAGGTATGTATGTAGAGAGCATGCTCAAGCAGGGCAGACAGAGAGGGAGAGAGAGAATCCCAAGTCGACTCCACACTCTGAGCAGAGCCCAATGCAGGGCTCAGTCCCACAACCCCAGGATCATGACCTGAGCCAAAATCAAGAGTCGGACGCTCAATTGACTGAGCCACCCAGGCGCCCTGCCAATTCTCTGTTCTGACCTTCACCCACTTTTCTGTTGGGTTGTCTCTCTTGAAGAGATTTATAAGCTTTCTTTATAGATTCTAATCACTAATCCTGTCGTGCTTAATGAAATTATGATCTTTTCCCAATATGTAATTCTGACTTATTTTAATGTAATTTCTCATAAGAAGTCTTTAAAATCATTTTAGTCAAATGTGTCTTTGACTGGTTTGTGCTTTTTAGATCTTGTTCAACAACTTCTTGTATATTGTATTCTAAACTTTCTGTAGTTTTGTATTGCACATTTGAGTCTCTAACCCATGCTATTTGACTTCTGTGTTGGGTTGAGGAATGCATCTTCATGAGTATATTATCAGGGGCTTCTAAAACAAAATTTAAAAAAAACTCTGTAAGATTAAAAAAACCTATTCATATTAAATTTTTAAAAAATGTTTATTTATTTTGAGAGAGAGACAGAGCACTAGCAGGGGAGGGGCAAAGAGAGGGAGTGGGAGAATCCCAAGCAGGCTCCGTGCCATCAGCACGGAGCCCAACGCGACACAGGGCTCAAACCCAGGAACCATGAGATTATGACCTCATTGGAAATCAAGAATCGGTATAAATCAATCAATCAATCAATCAAATGAAGTATTTTTATTCCTGTATTTTATCCTTAATTACAGAGACTGAGATTCATTTCCTTTATTCATGGTAATCATCTTACCCAAAGCTTTCAATGTCCCTTTGCCACCTCTCCCTGACTCTAGGCGATTTCTTTCACCCTGGGATTGTAGTTGTGTATTACTAGGTCAGAGGGAACACCATGATGCTTCAGCCTAGAGCAAAGAGCTGTCACAACTTGCCTGGGCATTCTCCTTCCTTTTTTTTTTTTTTAACGTTTATTCATTTTTTTTAAGAGACAGAGAGAAACAGAGTATGAGTAGGGGAGAGGCAGAGAAAGAGGAAGACACAGAATCCGAATCAGGCTCCAGGCTCTGAGCTGTGAGCACAGAGCCCGATGTGAGGCTCAAACCCACAAACTGTGAGATCATGACCTGAGCCAAAGTCAGATGCTTAATCGACTGAGCCACCAGGCACTCTTTTCTTTCCTATCTTTGACTGCAGTAAGACTTTGCTATTAATTTGAAGGTAATGGGGCTCTCTTGGAGGTTGGTTAGAAAGCCTTTTGGGGGGATGTTTCAGGAATCATTCTTATGACATTAAAAAAATTTTTATTTTTAAGTAATCTCCACCCAATGTGGGGTTCGAACTCACAACCCCAAGATCAAGAGTTGCGTGCTGAGTCAGCCCTTTTCTGATGTTTTTATTGATCAAGAGAATGTGAACATTCTGTATTTTGTGGTCTGCTCCTTTTGTATTTTCTCTATAACAAAAGCCAAACATTGGGGCACCTGGCTGACTGAAAGAGCATGTGACTCTTGGGGTTATGAATTCGAGCCACATGTTGGGTGTAGAAATTAAAAATAAATAAGTAAATAAACTTATAAAAAACCCAAATCCACCATAAAGATAACTATTTTATTTTATAATGTTTTAAATAATTTTTAAAAAATGTTTATTTTGAGAGAGAGAGAGAGCACGTGTAAGCAGGGATGGGGCAGAGAGAGAGAAAGGGAGAGAGAGAGGGAGGGAGAGGGAGAGGGAGAGAATCCCAAGCAGGCTCCACGCCATCAGCTCAGAGCCCGATAAGGGTCTCGAGCCCATGAACCATGAGATCATGACCTGAGTCGAAATCAAGAACATGACCTGAAGCCGATGCTCAATTGACCAAGCCACCCAGGTGCCCCAAGGTGACTATTTTAAAACATATTGAGGGTAAAGGCACCTGACTGGCTCAGTTGATTAAGTGACCGGTTTCAGCTCTGGTCATGATTTCAAGGTTCATGAGTTCAAGCCCCGCTTCGGGCTCTGTGCTAACAGCTCAGAGCCTGGAGCTTGCTTCAGATTCTGTGTCTCCCCCTCTCTCTGCTTCTTCCCTGCTCACACTCTTCTCTCTCTCTCTCTCCCTCTCTTAGAAGTAAACATTAGAAAGAATTTAAAATGTATTGAGGGTAACTATTTTAAAATGTATTATATTCTCTCACTTCTCTCTCTCTGCCCCTCCTGCACACATGTGTGCACACGCACACACTCTCTCTCAAACTAAATAAATAAACTTTAATTGTGGCTAAAAAAAGGACAACTTATTTTTAAAAATAAAAAGTTAATAGACCTTTTAAGAGTAGTGTTTTAAAACTTTTTTAAACAATTATTTATTTTTTTTAAAAATGTCTTATTTATTTTTGATACAGAGGGAGACACAGCATTAGAGGGGGAGGGGCAGAGAGAGAAGGAGACACAGAACAGGAAGCAGGCTCCAGGCTCTGAGCTAGCTGTCAGCACAGAGCCTGACGTGGGGCTCCAACCCACGAATGTGAGATCTGACCTGAGCCGAAGTCGGAGGCTTAACCGACTGAGCCACCCAGGCGCCCCTGAATTCTCTTTAAGGTTAAGGAGAGTAATTGGAGCGCCTGAGTGGCTCTGTTGGTCATCATTTCACGGTTCGTGAGTTTGAGCCCCGCGTCAGGCTCTGAGCCTCCTTCAGATTCTGTCTTCTTCTCTCTCTGCCCCTCCCCAGCTCACACTCACACGCTCTTTCTCTATCAAAAATAAATAAAAACTTAAAAAAAAAAAGATTAAGGAGAGTAATTATTCTGGAAGGAAACATTTGGGGATGATATTTTGAAATTAAGATGTCTTAAATGTTGCATGAATAGGAGGGAGGCATTAAATGGAGTGGCTAAGGCATGACCAATATAGACACTGTAGCTTGGATGGCTGAGGATGAATTTCGTTGTTTCCTTTGGTTTACAGAGTTGCTTGCCGGTTTGCTCTGTTTGTAAATATGCCTTAGATTGAAGAAATGCATTGTGGTGGCAAATAGCACCTGCTTCATCAATGTTTAAGATTAAATTCTAGATTCCCAAATAAAATGTTAGAATCTCGGATTTATTTCCTATGGACTCCCCCTTCTGAGGGCCCCTTTGTGATCAATTCCAATCTTCTTTGTTCACCATGTAGACAAAACAGGGCTTGTGGATAATGTTTAACTTCCCATTACTATGCCCTTATTTTCTCTAGAAAACTATACCTTTCCTCCAAGGTAAACCCAAGTAATTTACCAAAGATGCGGAGGAAATGTTTATCTTGAAACGCGGCTTCCCCCAGGGTGGAATTCGCAGCTCTCTCGCTCGCTTGGTTAACAGTGGACAGCTGTTTATAACAGGAACCGAGGAATAGCACGTCTCAGTGAAATGGCAGGCAGACAAAGGAAGAGGACTGAGAACGCTCTAACTTGGAATTGGGCCAGGACAATGAAATCAGCATCTCGTCTCCTTAATTCTTTCATGAAGCCCTAGGAGACTTTTCAATGTCCACATGTGGTCAGAGGTCAGATGTTGGGTTAGACCTCATCCCAAAGGCACCCGTGGTCCCCAGACAGCACGCTGTGGCGCCGACTGGCTAAGTGTAACTCGGAGAAGAGCATCTTTGGACTGGATCTGATGGTTTAGCAGAGCAGAGTTTCCTTGAGAGGTATCTGTGGGTGTGTTGGCGCACAGACCCACTTCTACTTTGGTGGAAAGAAAATTCATCGGTCTCTGGAGTTGAGCGAAGAATCTTAATGCTATCTGTAATCAGTCACGTCCACATGAAGGAAAAGGGCTTTGAATTTTGGAAAGCTGTTTCACTTAAAAAAAATTTTTTTTTAATGTTGACTTATTTTTGAGATAGGGGCAAGGAGAGAGGGAGCTACAGAATCCAAAGCAGGGTCCAGGCTTTGAGCTGTCAGCACAGAGCCCCAGGCGGAGCTAGAACTCATGAACCACAAGATCATGACCTGGGTGAAGCCGGATGCTTTACTGACTGAGACACTCAGGTGTGCCTGTTTGTTTCACTTTTGTACACATTTGCCTGCGTGGCAGGTGCCTCCTGCACAAAGGGCCACAATCACCCATGGCTCCATTCCAGCTCAGTGGAGGTGACTTTCAAAGGTTATCAGTGGTTCCTGACTAGGGCTCAGGGAAAAGCCTGGGGAGGGAGCACTTCTGATTTACGAGGTATTGTGATGCGGACCCCCACTGTCGGGGAAACTCAGGGTGAGTGTTGACCATCCATCGACATACCACAGTGGGAAGGAGTAGTGAGCTCTGTTCTCACTCAACCTGAAAAAGTGTAACGGGGGTGGGGGGGCTGGGGCGCGGTGCTGGCTGGCATTTGCACCGCATAAACTTGGAAGGCAATTTCAAAGAATATGCCTAGAAACAAGCTTCAATCTGTTACCAGGCTTGATAAAGCACCCCAGTTTTGCTGAAGGCATTTTGGAGGAAAATAATTTACTTGTTCTAAAGCTCGAGTACTTTTGGTGAATTATGAAGGCTAGTTACCAGCCATATGTTCAAAGAATGTGAATTCTTTTTTTAATTATAATAATTATACATGCTTGATATGAAGAGAAAAAAATCGAACAGAACAGTCGAATGAAATCAGAAGTCTGTCTCCTGTTCCCTCATTGCTCTTCATTCCATGCCCAGTGGACTCACTACATTTTCCTGGTGAATGTGTTTTTAGACATTCTGGAAGCATATACAAATCTGTCCCTCATTTTTAAAAAGATATTTTTTTAAGTAATCTCTACACCCAACATGGGGCTTGAACTCACAACCCTGAGATCAAAAGCTGCACGGTCTGACTAGCCACCCAGGTGCCCCTAATACATTTGTCCTTTTAAAAACCAAAGTGGGTTGCCTGGATGGCTTGGTAGCTGGAGTATCTGACTCTTAGTTTCGGCGTAAGTCATGATCTTGATGTTTGTGGGCTCCGTGCTGAATGTAGAGACTGTTTAGGATTTTCTCTCTCTCTCTCCTTCAGCCCCTGCCCCTCTCTCTAAAATAACAAAATAAAAATAAATAAAATATAAGAAAAATACAAATAGGGGTGCCTGGGTGGCTCAGTCAGTTAAGCATTCAACTTCGGCTCAGGTCATGATCTCACGGTTTGTGGGTTTGAGCCCTGCAGTGGGCTCTGTGCTGACAGCTCAGATCCTGGAGCCTGTTGTGGATTCTGTGTCTCCCTCTCTCTATGTCCCACCCCCATTCATGCTCTCTCTCTGTCTCAAAAATAAATAAACAACAACAACAAAATACAAATAGGTAGTGCTTGGCTGCCTCAGTCAGAAGAGTATGCGACTTTTTTTTTTTTGAGAGAGAGAGAGAGAAGAGAGAGAGCGTAAGGGGAGGAGGGGCAGAGAGAGAGAGGGACAGAGAAAATCCCAAGCGGGGGGCTCCTAACAGCCTAATGTGGGACTCAATCTCACAAAAGGTGAGATTATGACCTAGGTGAAATCAAGAGTTGGATGCTTAACCGACAGCTACCCAGGTCCCCTGAGCATGCAACTCTTGATCTGGCAGTAGTGAGTTCGAGCCCACCCCACATTGGGCGTAGAGCCTACTAAAAAAAAAAAGTACACATAGACTCATACTTTGCATAATTGTTCTGTGCCTTGCTTTTTTCATTTAACTCTGGAATCCTGACTGTCATTCTGTATCAACTCAGATTTACTGAATTTTTTTTGAAATCTATAAAGCATTCCATCATGTTTGTACTATAATTTATTTAAACATTCTTTGTTGACGGATGTTTGGGTTTTTCCAGGTTTTCACTATTAGAAATAATGCTGCAGTTATATATATGTTTGTATTATTTTTGTACATCTACACAGGATTATTTGTAGAAAGGCTTTCTAGAAGCAGAAATTCTGGGTCGAAGGATATGGATATTTGTTTCATAGCCTGTTGTCAAATTGTGTTCTAAAAAAGGGAATGATTACATTTTTACCAATCCTGCATCAAAGGGCCTGTTTTCCCACATCCTCATCAATACGGGGTCCTGTGAAGTTAAAATTTTCCTCTAATCTTTTATTTTTTATTTTTAAATTATTTTTTAAAAATTATTTATTTTTGAGAGAAAGACAGAGTGTGTGTGAGCAGGGGAGGGTCAGAGAGAGAGGGAGACACAGAATCTGAAGACAGACTCCAGGCTCTGAGTTAGCTGTCAGCACAGAGCCTGATGTGGGGCTCGAACCCACAAACCGTGAGTTCCTGACCTGAGCTGAAGCCAGATGCTCAACCAACTAAGCCACCCAGGTGCCCGTAATCTTTTTTTTTAATGCTTTTTAAATTTATTTTTGAGAGACAGAGAGAGACAGTGCGAGCAGGGGAGGGTCAGAGAGAGAGGGAGACACAGAATCTGAAGCAGGCTCCAGGCTCTGAGCTGTCAGGACAGAATCCAATGCGGGGCTCGAACCCACGAACCATGAGATCATGACCTGAGCCGAAGCCGGATGCCTAACTGACTGAGCCACCCAGGCGCCACGATTGAATCATGTTTACTGAACACATTTCTCTATGAATTTTTTGTTCACATATTTTGTCAATTTTTTGTTTTTTTTCCTACAAATTTGTAAGAGCTCTTTCTATTAAGAAAGTTAGTACTTTATTATATTATAATTATTTATTATATTGTATTTATATTTATTAGAATTGTTATAGGTATTGAAAATATTTTCCCCTCAACTTTTTTGTTTCTTGCATTGTTATGTGGGTTTTTGTGCCTTATAGGGAAGTAAATTATGTATGCATTAACATTTATTTAGGGGCGCCTGGGTGGCTCAGTTGGTTAAGCGGCTGACTTCGGCTCAGGTCATGATCTCATAGTTTGTGGGTTCGAGCCCCACATTGGGTTCTGTGTTGAGAGCTCAGAGCCTGGAGCCTTTTTCAGATTCTGTGTCTCCCTCTCTTTCTGCCCCTCCCTTGTTCGTACTGTCTCAAAAATAAATAAACATTAAAAAAATTTTTTTTAATGTATTAGTGTTTTTTCCTTTATGGCTTCTGGATTTCCTGTCATGCTTAGAAAAAACTCCCTCAAGCTATAATTTGAAAAACTTTTAGCATTCCTCTAATAACTTTCTCGGTTTCATTAAAACAAATAATAAAATATCTGACATATGAAAAGAGTAAACATAACCTATAATGTGGATTACAGAGGACAGTAATAAACTTTTAAACTCAACAGCCATGGCTCAATGGGTCTTACAGAATCCCACAAGGGTTCTTTCTATACTCAATGTGGGGCTTGAGACCAAGAGTTGCATGCTTAGGGTGCCTGGGTGGCTCAGTTTGTTAAGTGTCCAAGTCTTGACTTCAGCTCAGGTCATGATCCCATGGTTCATGAGTTTGAGCCCTGTGTTGGGCTCTGGGCTGACAGTACAGAGCTTGCTTTCGATACACATGCTCTCTCTCAAAATACATAAATAAACTTAAGAAAAATAAAAGGATTAACATAAATCTAGTTTAAAAATTTTTTTTCAGGGGCGCCTGGGTGGCTCAGTTGGGTAAGTGGCTGACTTCAGCTTAGGTTATGTTTTCACAGTTCATGGGGTTTGAGCCCTGCATCAGGCTCTGTGCTGACAGCTTGGAGCCTGGAGCCTGCTTCAGATTCTGTGTCTCCCTCTCTCTCTGCCGCTCCCCAGCTCATGCTCTTTCTTTCTCAAAAATAAACATTAAGTAAAATTAAAAAAATTTTTTTTCAGCATTTTTTTCTTATATAGTTATGTTTGTCCCAACATCACTTATTAAATAATCCCTCTTTCTCCTGGTTTCTTTTTTTTTTTAAGTTTATTTATTTTGAGAGAGAGAGAAAGAGAGAGAGAGAGTGAGTGCATTCAGAACTGGGATAGGGACAGAGGGAGGGAGAGGGAGAGAGAGAATCCGAAGCAGGCTCTACACTGGCAGTGCAAAACCCGATGTGGGGACTGAACTCACCAACCATGAGATCATGACCTGAGACCAAACCTAAAGCTGGATGTTTCACTGACTGAGCCACGCAGGTGCCTCTCTCCTGACTTCTTTCAAATATGGTATATTTCAGATGTGACCTCTGTATACAAAATAAAACCACTTCTACCTGTAGTAAGACATATAAAATAACAAAACTCCTTCCTGGTATTTTCAAATTCAGTAATCAAAAGAATTCCCATTTTCTAAAGTTTGCTGAAAAGAGAATAAGGAAATGCATTCTAATTTCATAGTAGTGAAAAAAAACCCACTAGATATTTGACCTCTTTCACCTTGACCTTGTTATTTAACTTCTCCACGCCCCCATTTCTTGACCTTTAAAATGGAGATAATAATACACTTGATGGGCTGTTGTCAGGACTAAGTGGACCAAGGAATACAACAGGCTTCCCCTGGTGCTTGGGATGCAGTAAGCTTTCAATCAATGGTTTAATAGTTGTCCTTATTAAGATGTGTTGTTATTACATTATCAGCCTCTCAGGAAGGCTATACGCTCCAGCTTTATGGCTGGACCACAATTGTTGCATGGGATTGTTGCAGTTAAAAGAGATCTCGTTTGCTAATTTTACAGCGCGATACCATAATATTATGCTTTGTAACATTGTGAAATCTTGAGACTCCTAAATCTCCATTTATTTTTAAGGAAAAAAAATTTTTTTTGGTTTATTTAATTTTTGAGACAGAGAGAGACAGAGCATGAGCAGGGAAGGGGCAGAGAGAGAGAGAGAGAGAGAGAGAGAGAGAGAGAGAGACAGAGAAGGAGATACAGAATCTGAAACAGGCTCCAGGCTCTGAGCTGCCGGCACAGTACCTGATGCGGGGCTCGAACCCAGACCGGGAGATCACAACCTGAGCCAAAATTGGACACTTAGCTGACTGAGCCACCCAGGCGCCCCCTAAATCTCCATTTAAAAAAAAATTTTTTTTAATGTTTTATTTATTTTTGATACAGAGAGAGACAGAGCATGAGAGGGGGAGGGGCTGAGAGAGAGAAGGAGACACAGAACTGGACGCAGGCTCCAGGCTCTGAGCTAGCTGTCAGCACAGAGCCTGACGTGCGGCTCGAACCCACGAACTGTGAGATCTGACCTGAGCCGAAGTCGGAGGCTTAACCGACTGAGCCACCCAGGCGCCCCAAATCTCCATTTTTAAAAAGTAGGCTCTGTGCCCAAAGTAGGGCGTAAACTCACAACCCCGAGATTAAAAGTCGCATGCTCTACTGACTGAGCCAGGCAGATGCCCCTTAATCTACATTTTTATAAATAAGTGAAAGTGATGGCAGGCCCTAATACGACAATAAATGTGGTTTCCTGATCTCGAAAGCCTCTCTCCTCTCCGCTGAATGGTAGTGTAGGATTCACAGGCATCTTCTGAAAACCTGTTGTCCATTTGCTCACCACAGGGCAGAACCTTTATTAGAAAGAGTGCTCTTGTAAATGTAGATTTTGATGGAAACTGAAGCCATCTACTACGCTTTACTCCTCATTATTCCCAAACTGTTGTCGAATAGTTCCATCCATATCTCGGATGTCCAGAGCCGTGTCCTCAATTTATTATGTTGTAAAATTCGGTTCTCACATGATTAGGTATATAATGAGGTATTAACTACTTTTGCCATTTCATAGCTGAAGGAATTGCAGCAAGACAGGGCTTTGCTCGCTGAAAGTTACTCAGAAAGGTAACAGCAAAGACCTATTTGTTTTCAGCTCTCTTGGGTCACCGGCCAAGAATATCGGCTAGTCCAAATTGTTCTTAACAGAAACTGCTGGATGTGGAAATTATAATCTGAATAGATATTCCAAAGAGAAAATGAGCACTTTATTTGAAATAGATGAGTGAATCATTTTGTGCTGTGTTCTATCCCTTAATTATTCTATTATATAAAGATCTGAACTCCTTCAGGGAGAGGGTATGGTCTAAGGACACCAATAAGCATTTACAGTATATTAACAAACCGACAATAGGTTGATGATTCGCCCTGGATTCATGCCAGGGTGTGTGAAAGAACTCAATAAACATGATATGCATTTCAAAAACTGCTAGTCATAATTAAAATTTCCAAACCCCTCATTCCTATAAATTATATTAAATAGGATATGAGCATTTGGCCTGCCCCTCGCTCCCCTTGCAGCACCGAAGACCCTGTGATTACGAGCCTTTTAGGAATACTGTTTCTCAAAAAAAGGGGACATTTGGATTTTTTAAAGATTTTTTTCCCCCCTCAGACTTACAGCATAGAGTTGTGCACACTGCTCTCTGTCTAAACGTCCCTCTGCGACTGGGGTTCTAGTCCCTTCTTTATTCCTTGATGAGACTTTTCAGGCTTTTCATCTTTATTATATTCTTTTCAAAGAAGCAGCGCGATCTGAGAATTTCGTTTTTCTCTTTCTTAATGAATCTTCTGCCACAGGCTTATTTTGCAAACGTTCCTTCTTATCGGAATTTCGAGAGGGTCCTTAAGCGAGTCGCTGCAACCCGCTCCGTGTCCCCCTCCACCCCCTTCACCCCCCACTCCCCCGCCCCGGGATAGGAGTCCGCGTCTGAAGTGGCTGAAAAGGCAAATTGTGACCCAGGTCACAACAAGAGCAAAGGGACTCTGGTTGGTCTGCCCGGGGGACCTGCCCGGGGGACCTGCCCGCAGCGCGCCGCGGCCCCGGCCGCGCACAAAGACGCACCCTGGTGGGGGGGCCCAGCCCACCGCCAGGCCGC
>NC_043707.1:135712541-135742808 GCF_006229205.1 Suricata suricatta
TGGCGGGGGTCGGCGTGGACGCCCCGGTGCCCGGGAGCCGGGAAGGGCAGGCCGGCGGGCGAGCCACGCGCGGCCCGGGGGGACGGGAATAAAGGGCCAGGGACTTGTTCGGCCCCATCCGGGCCAGGTCACTGTCCCACTCGCCTGCTGACCCCTGTTCTCGCTCTGCTGCTTATTCATGCTCTTGTTCGACTTGTCTGACGTTAAACTGTTTCATGTGACTGAATTATTGGCCGAACTGGGGGTGGTGGGTGGGGGGTGGAGGGGGCAGGAAAGGAAGCCAAAGACCCAAAGTGTACATTTCTTGAATGTTTGTGGATTTGGGGGTCTTGAGGGAGGACTTTTCTTAAAGTATCATTTTTCCCATTAGGGAGAGATTTCTTCTTTGTGTTCTAAATCTCCAGTTCTGTGTTCTGTGTGATGATTGAATTGTGAAATCCCAAATCACTTGCAGCAGAAGAGGATTCTTACTACCGTGTTTGAGTTTTGCTCTGTGAAAGAGAGTGGCTTCTATTATTTTTATTTTTTTTTAAGGGTTTGGAAAGAAAAGAGGTAGTTTTACATTGTGTGTGTGTGTGTGTGTGTGTGTGTGTGTGAGAGAGAGAGAGAGAGAGAGAGAGAGAGAGAGAGAGAGAGCGCGAGCGAGCGCGCGGGAGGGGGAAAGTATTGCAGGTTTCCTTTGAAACTGGTTGCTTGAGAAGTTGTTGAAAGGAAAACAAAATGATTCATTGTCGAATTGTCATTTTCCTCTGCCTCTTTTCCAAGGTTTGCTTACAATTTTTTCCTGGATTACAGACTTCAAACATGGATTTAAACAAAATGTGTCCTTGAGAAAGTGGGTGCTTTAAATGTTTCAGTATGTGTTGCTATTTTAAGGGACATTTAGAAAGTAGTTTTGTATGAATCCCGAAATAGCTTTCGCCAAAGCACATTTTTCAAACACAGGAAAGATAACTAGTAAAAGGGAAAGTTGGTGAATTACAAAACAAACGTCTTCATGCAACACAAATTAATGCATCCTATGTTTAGATAAGAAGCAGTTTTGAAAATTGCTTTCCATTTGAAGAGAGACCCTTTTTGTCTGGTGTACACTGGTTTCTTTAGTCTCAGTCTGTTGGGGGAGGGGAGAGAGGATGGATCTATACAATAATAAAATCATCTTTGGGTAGCGATTTCCTTCCATGGATTTGCTTGCTGAGTTAATTCCCCTGTAAATCATAAACCGGTTTTGATTTTGATGGCCTGCATGGAGAGCTGGCTTCCAGCTCGCCCTGTTGTTGTTGAGGTCGAAGGGAAAAGAGGCAGAGGCAGACACACACACACACACACACACACACACACACAATACCGGGCTGAGGGCTCATTGTTCTTCCATACACACATTCATTCTCTCTCTCCCATATTTGGGACTAGGTTTGCACAGACAAACACAGCTCTTTTTGGGAGAGAGAAGAGAAGATGGGGGAAGGGTGGACGCTTTTCTTTTTCAGCTTTCTTTCACCCATCTCATGTCTGGCCCTTTTTTTTTTTTTTTGCAACCTTGTAAGAGGCAGAAGGACACTCAAAAACATGTTCAGAGACTCCTTCTCTACCTCCCTTCTTTCCTTTGCAGCCCTAGTTTCTGCTGCTCTTTCTCTTTTTGTGTGTGTAGAGATAAAATCCCTCTTTCTACGTAGTGGCCTCATAGTCTGCTTTCCTATTCCTCATTGCCCCTGACTTTGGTGAGGACAGTGATTTGTTCACTTGACTCTTATTGTAGTGAATATGACCAGAGTCTTTTCTAGGTAGCAGTGGTGGATTGTTTGAGTTAAGATGACAAAAATTGTATTTGAGGTTAATATTTAGCAAAGAGCGTCTGCGTGTTTTGACATGTTAGTGGGTCTCATGGTTGATAATCAGGTATGCTGGGCTATTGAGCTGTCATGTTTTGCTTTGTTTTGTAAATAGGGGTTATAAGAAAAGATCTGTTTTTTTCTTTGGAGCCGGAGGAGTGGCGTAGAGGCTTCCTTGAATGCTGGACAAGGAATAGGATGACAGAGTCCACCTGGGTTAAACCCAGCTCTGGGCCAAGGATGGAGGTTGGTGTGAATACTGTGGGTTGCAGAAGAGCACCTTCTACTGGTTAACTGCTTCGAAGGGTCCTGACAAGAGGATGGGGGAGGGGAGTAACGGCTGAGGCCTAATGATTTTCTTTGGAGCGCAGTTGTAGTGCCTTCGTGCAAATGCCACGTCCCCCAGCTGCTAATACAGATGCCCTTTGACGGGCACGGGTGCACTGACGGTTTATGTGTTATTGGCTGTGTTTTGACATTAATTTGTTCTATTATCAGAAGTATTCACACATAGTGACTTCCAAGGACTCTTTGGAATTGATACTCTGATGAGAAATAGTTTGTCTTGGAATATTAAACAAAATTTGAAGGGATTTATTTGTGTTCTTGGTGTTGGAAACTGTACATACACTAGCAGTCTTTAAAAAGTTTTCAGTATCTGGGCGCCTGGGTGACTCAGTCGTTTGGGAGTCCTGACTTCAACTCAGGTCATGATCTCCAGTGAGTTCAAGCCCTGAATTGTGCTCTGTGCTGACAGCCTATAGCCTGGAGCCTGCTTTGGATTCTGTGTCTCCCCCTCTCTCTGCTCCTCCCCCACTTGTGTTCTGTCTCCGTGTGTGTGTGTGTGTGTGTGTGTGTGTGTGTGTGTGTGTGTGTATGTTCCTCTCTCTCTCTCTCTCTCTCAAAGACAAATAAAACAAAAAAATAGTTTTCACTATCATTAGTAAAAAATCAAAAAAGACCCGCTCTACAGAAAAGAAAAACCCTAGCACTGGACCCACGGTTTTTCTTCTGAGATTTAATGTGGTTGTGGGGTGAGGTGGGGGGGGGGAGAGGAACTCACTAAAATCAGTAATTTTGTAAATATAGTAGTGTTGTGTTGCAGTAGTGTTGTTTTCTTTCTTTTTTTTTAACTTTTTTAAAATGTTTTTTTATTTATTGTTGAGAGACAGAGACAGCATGAGCAGGGGAAGGTAAGAGATAGAGGGAGATACAGAATCTGAAGCAGGCTTCAGGCTTTGAGCTAGCTGTCAGCACAGAGCGGGATGTGGGGCTCGAACCCACGAACTGTGAGATCATGACCTGAGCTGAAGCCGAACATTTAACCGACTGAACCACCCAGGCGCCCCAGTAGTGTTGTTTTCAATTGTCATATAAACAAATAAAATGAAGTCTAATAGGACGGATTGACACAGAAGGCCGAATTCCTGCTCAGAGGCTTCTAATCCAAGGTGTAGTTTCAGAGATAATCTGTTTGACAAATGCCTGGAAGGATCTTTATTATCACACATCCTGCCCCACCTCAATTGTTAGTGTAGTGAACCGCTGGAGAGAGAGGTGTGCAGAGGCCAGGGCGACAGCACGAATAAACATCTTCTGTTCCAGACTGGCTGCTCTAAGGAATGTGATTTCTGATCCACTTTGCTTTCAAAACTTAGAGTGTAACTTAGAGTGTAAAAGTTGTGTATCTTTTACAGCGAAATGTGAACAGTTAAATGTATTATTTATTCAATAGGAATAGAGTCTGGTAATTTCAACCCATTATATTCTCTGCCAGTGTTTTGTTGCAAGGTGACTCGAGTAACTGAGAGCCAATTCACAACAAAAAGGTAGTCCAAGTCAAGAAATAAATATGCCAGTTACTTTTTCAGTTTTGACTTAGTGGTCAGTCCAAACGTTGAAAAAGTGGCACGGTGATTACTGTCAGGTCCTGCAACAATTATATGTACTGTTGAACAGAACATGCCAAGTGCCTTAAACACACATACAAGCATATGACCTCCGCCCTGCTAAAACCAGTGTGTGTTGAATGTTACTATGGATTTAGTAAGCACTCATTATGTTTATTATTTAAGTTTTTTTTAGTGTTCATTTATTTTTGAGAGAGAGCGCGAGCTAGAGAGGGGCAGAGAGAGAGGGAGGGAGACATAGAAGCCAAAGCAGGCTCCAGGCTCTGAGCTGTCAGCACCGAGCCTTTTGTGGTGCTTGAACTCAAGAACTCTGAGATCATGACCTGAGCCAAAGCTGTTCACTTAACCCACTGAGCTACCCAGGCACCCCCACTCACTACTTTTAAAATTAGATTTGAGTCTTTAATATCTTGCTCAAATCCCAGTAATCAAAAAAACATTTAAGCAGTAAAATAAGTTGTATATACTGAATTCTTCTGAGAATGCTGTGCTTTCCTACTAACTGCTTTTGGCAGCTTCTTTTGCAGTTGATTTAAAGGTTAAGATAGCAGAAAATTCAGATGTTTAGAGTCATTAGTGTAACATAGCTGTGAACTTCATTACACACACATTCACACCCTGAAACATTACACTATTGTTTTACATAATCATTTTCTGATAACCGTGCTCTAGCTGATCATAGGGTTTTTCAACAACTAGGAATTCCTCTTGAATCATATTTAAGCAATTAATAGTAGTATCTTGGTAATATTTCCAAATATATAACTTTGCTTGTCCTGTTTAAGTGTGGTTTTGGTGTGCCTGTTGGCTTGTGCTTGGTTTCTTGTCTGAACAGTACTAGTGTTTTTTAAAATTGTGAGGAAAAATCAGCATTTATGTGTTAGGAAATGGTTAAGATTGCTTAAGCCATTTTAATGAACATTTGACCACAAATAACTCAGGCATGTTCAATACTAAATGTATTTACTAGGATGAGGTTTTGGTTGGAATTGTGATTTACATAATTAACTTGTAATATATAAGTAACATCATTTATAGTGAGTAATATAAGCTATGCCTTGCATCTGTAAATTAGGTAACTAGGTCAGATGGGACTGCTAATAAAAAGAGATTTTTTGGTAAAGCGACCCTCTTGTGTTAGTGTAAAATTGTTTTCATTTGGTAAAATTTGCCAGTGTGTCAGCAACTGTAAGCAGTGTAATTAATTGTGAAATATTTCCTTAAATGGTTATATTACAAAATGATAAGACCTCTAATTCATAGACCACTTGGTATTTGAAGAATCCTCACAATCTATTTGTCTTGGGCTTTTACATCAGAAGTTGAAGTTATTGGTCATGTTCTAATTAAAACTAGTAATACATGTGATTTGTAAGGGTTTTGGTTAGGCTTATTTGGTTGTAAGGAACAGAAAATCTTCCAAGTCATTTCATGTATGGGAGAAAAGAGGAACAGAAGTGGACACCTAGAGAGTCAGGGTCCAGCTTCACAGAACAAGAACCCCAGGTTCTGAGGGGCCCCCTGGATGCTGAAATATTGTTGGGGTAAGGATCCTGCCGAGCTCCAGTGACCGGTTAGCTTGTTGCCTCCTCAGCAGCAAGGGTTTGTTGAGTCATACCCTAGGTTTTACAGGCTGTATAAGAACACCACTCTAAAGGGGACAGTATTTACCTTGTGGGCCTGTACTAACCTGAAAGAGAGCTTTGAGCAAGCCTGGCTGTGCAGCGTCTCTGGACAGTCTTGGGACAGTGGGGGAGACCCCTTCATACAAAAACCTATTCTAGCACACATGGACACACGTATACTCAGCCAGGTGCCGTAAGTGTGCATGTATACAGTCATTCACACCGATGCATGTTTGCCAGGCTCTCAGAGGTCTGATTCCTGACCCTGTTACTTCTGGGGGCAGGGAGCAGGGTAGGTAGACTGGTGGTGGCCCTTGATGTATGTGGAGTGAAAACAGTTCAGGGGTAGTGTGAGCAGGTGAGAATGTGGGCATGTGTCTGCATGTATGAATTCAGAGCAGCTGCCTAGCCAGGCTCTTGAAACCCTTTTCCTCCCTAGGTAGAATCTGGTTGCACTGGGGAGGTATATCCACACTACAACAGTTTTACTTGATTCCGAATGAGATGCAAAGGTTCTCGCCGCTGATTTAAAAGATGTTTGGTATATGAAAACATTATTCAGGTGAATTTAAACTGGATGCTCCTTATTACACCCAGTGTTGGTGTTTTCCTGCTCATCAGCCCTCTTTCCCTCCCTTCTCTCTGGTTGGGCCGCCACATAACATTGTTCAGGTTGGATAGTAATATACTAACTTAACTTTTTTAACTGAAGGAAGGTATTCTTCTGCACAAGACACTAAACAGCCAGGGCTGGCCCGCCTAATCCTGTACTGTTCACTCACCCGTTTTATCTCTGGTTTCTTTGTGTCTTTATGCCTCTGCTTCTGCTTCCACTACCAAGGTCTCCTTATGTATTTAATTAACGTTTCCAGGAGAGAAGATCTGATATGACTGTTGGCTAAGGGTTTGGAGACAGACCACTTCTTAAGCAACCTACCAGCCTCCCAGATGGCAGGGTGCCCACCTGCTCAAGCCAGCTCTCATTGAGGTACATAGTAGGAGCTGAGGGAGCGGGAGGCATTCTGAACCATGGCCTGTGGAAGGGAATTTTTTTCTAGTGTTATATCCTATCATATTTTTCCCATCTTTATTTTCCCTGACATCTGGTATGGCTGTTGTTGCTTTTGATAGCTTATCCAACAGTTTATGTTGCTTTAAGAAACTACATAGTCATAAATGGTAGTCATTTAAAATCTCTTTTTTAGATGGGATCATTTTCTTACATATGTCTTGTTATATTTTTCCTGTGAATCTACCCACCTACCTGGTCTGTCTTCCTGCCTACCCAAGTCCTTGTTTCCCAAACTATATTCATGGCATACTAATACACTGCAAGTATTTCAAGTGTTCTGAAGTCAAGTAAATTTATAATGCACATTAACACCTTTTAAAAAATTTTTTTTAAATTTATTTTTGAGAGAGAGCATGAGTGGGGGAGGTGCAGGGAGAGAGGGAGACACAGAATCCGAAGCAGGTGCCAGGCTCTGAGCTGTCAGTACAGAGCCCGATGTGGGACTTGAACTCACAGACTGTGAAATCATCACCTGACCTGAAGTTGGACGCTTAACCGACTGAGCCTCCAGGTGCCCTGCACAGCAATGCCTTAAAGGCTCAGAAATATCCTATAGTTTACAGAGGTTTTCTTTTTTTAAACTTGTTTGTTATTTATTTTTTTCTTTTCCCAAAGAATACATATGGCCTTCTTATGGGAACTAATATTCTAAAGAACAATATGAGAAGCATGTGTAAAATTAATCCTTTCTTAATCAAGTAGGTTGTATTTTTCTCCTTTATAATGAAGAAGTAAGTTCTGAGTGTTACTGTTATAGCACTTTGCTGCCCTGTATTGTTTTTCTTCAAGCAAGCTTTGCACCCCAGTACTTCCAAGGGTACAAAATGACTGCTTCCTCCACCTTATACATCTGCCATTCTGGAGTTCTTTTTTTGTTTTGATTTTAAGTAATTTCTCCACCTGGCATGGGGCTTGAACTCATGACTCCCCGATCAAAAGTCACATGCTCTACTGACAGAGCCAGCCAGGTGCCCATTCCGGAGTTAAGATTGTTGTATCTGTAATCTCATATTCCATCTTTAAATTGGATCAGTCAAATTAATATTTTCTTTTTTACTTCACTCCACTGGTTCTGCTCTTATTCAGGGTTTAATCACTTTATTTTTGGACACCTGTAATATGTAAGCACTGGCAAGAATCTTTCAGCAAATATGAAAAAAAACCCCAAGTAGTTGACTGTGTAGTTTATTGAAGTAAGCCTTGTAGGCATGTAGGGATGACTAGAATAGCCTAGAAATTATTGTCTGTACTGGCTGTCTATACACACATAACTGTTAGAAGATAAACAAGTGTTTTAGAGACACAAAATGGCATGGGATTATATTAATCATGTGTTGCTGCATAAAAAAATTACCTCAAGAGTTGGTGACAACATGGTAAATATTTATTATCTTACAGTTTCTATGGTTTTTTGTTTGGGAGGGGCTTAGCTGGGTGGTTCGGGCTTCAGATCTCTCTTGAGGTTGCAGTCAAGATGTCAGCTGGGGCTGTGGTCATCTGAAGGCTTGACTGGGGCTGGAGGCTCTGCTTCCTAATGGTGCATTCAGTTGGCTGTGGGTAGAAAGCCTCTTCAGGAAGGCTCATTTGCTTGCCACATGGACCTCTCTGTGTGGTTACCTGAGTGACCTAACGACATTGCATTTGGTTTCCCCTAGAAGGGGCAATCAGAGAGAGAGAGAGAGAGAGAGAGAGAGAGAGAGGGAAAGGGAAGGAAAGAAAGAGGAAGTAAGAAGGAATCCTTAATGCCTTTTCTGACCTAGTTTCAGAAGCCACACACCATCATCTCCATCCTATTCTGTTAGTTAAAATCAAGTCACTAAGTCCAGCCCATGTGCAAAGAGAGGGAGTTTAGCTCCGCCTCTTGAAGGGAGGAGTATCAAAGAGATTGTAGATTTATTTACAAACCACTACAGGGGTTCAAAGGAGAGAAATATAGAAGATTCAAAAAATGTTTTCCTCTTTGATTAGTTCTCTTCAAGCAATGCTTTAATTTACAGAATAGTTGTTGGTTCTTAGAGGAGAGTAGCATGACCATGACTTCATGTTATTCACCTTCTATTCTTGTTACGGTATCATTTTTTCCTTAACCTTCTTCCTGTTGTTTTTACATCAGATTTAATCTCTTTCAAAGAAAACTGTGCTTAGGACACCTGCCTTAGAATTTTTTTGGTTTGGCCACTCTGATTTCCTACCAATTAAGTACCTTTCTTAAGTTCTATACTTCCTACTCATTTTATCACTTCATTTTTTTTTTTTTTTGGCAAAAGAGGTCCTTTGAGCCATTTTATTTGCATACCTGTGTTACATTGAGAAAAAGAATCCAAGATTTTTGCTCCTGTGTGTTTTTGTCTTGCTTCTACAAGGCCCTTGTTGCCAGCTGAGGGTGTTAGTTCATTGCAACCAAACTCGTGGGACAGGAGCAGGGTTTTTTTTGCCATTTTTTCTTGATCTTTGAGTTGCACATCAGATCTGGGGCTGATGATTCCACACGTATTTAACTTGCCTGTGAGAAAAATGGCAAATGGGAAATTTAAGGTATTATTATTAATTGGGTTTTTGGCCAAAATACCCATGTAGAGCTGTCTGATATCCTGGGTTGTAGCATATTGCTTAAACTTAAGGCCAAGGCATGGAATCTCCCTTTGTCCTACATCCCACTATCTTACTACTGCTACAGAAGACTGAAACATTAACTTTTAGAGCATGTGTGAGAGACACAAGCAAGAGTAAGATAGTGAATCGTCATATATGTATGTCACGTTTAATTGGCATTTAATCTTTAAATTAATAAACAAGCCCAATCAGTGTTTTGGACTCTGACCCAATCAGATTAGTACTCCCTTCTCTTAGGGAGTTTCAAGAAGGTAGGGAATGGAGAGAGAGAGAGAGAGAGAGAGAGAGAGCGCGCGCGAGCGAGCGAGCGAGCAGAGAGAGTGAGGATTATTGTTGGTCTAGCTTCAGCTCTGTAGTGAGCTTGGTTTAATGGCCTGTGAGGAATAACTAAACATGGTTGGCCATCTGTCTAGCAGCCCTACATTCCGACTTATTTTTTAGGACATTCTCTGGGAGCTAGGGGAAACTGCAACGTATTTTTTAAATTTAAGGATAAGATTACTCCTTGAGATGGAATTAAGGAGAAATATTATGTGAAAATAAGATTTGCCATTTGGAAAAGTGGTCTCCCATTAATGATAGCTGCTATAGCATTTTGGTAATAAGCTGATTTTAATTTTGGTAACGGGAGTATAATCTTTGAGGAATATAATTATATATGATTATGTTAGTAGAGCAGAGCTGAAGCCTAATCATATTATACTCAGTCTGAAACAAGAACATGATAGCAGAAGGGGGATAATTACATTGGAGGCTGGAAGAGAGGTATCTGGTGTGTTGCCCTCAGATTCTGCAGCCTCAGGTACATTGCTGTCTTGTCAACTCCAGGAGGGCATAGGCCACATCTGCTTTGGTCACCTCCACATCATTTGCTTCCAGCATGTGAAGAATGTAGGAGACATTCACTCATCAAGTGATTGATTGGATAATATTATTGTATAGTTTATCAAGGTTGATGATGCAGGAGATTCTGCTTAATTTCCTGACTGTAAGGAATATTCTGGAAGCTGATATATATATTTAATTTCTTAATTAAAAATTTTTTTTATATTTCTCTCTCTTTCTCTCTCTCTCTCTCTCTCTCTCTCTTTTTTTAAAGTAGGCTCCACACCCAGTGTGGGGCTTGAACTCATGATCCTGGGATCAAGGGTAGCATGCTCTATTGACTGAACCTGCCATTTGCCCCAGGAAGCTGATTTTTAGACGAATTCTTTTTGTTTTGTTTATTTATTTATTTTGAGCAGGGGAGGTGGGGATATCAAGTAGGCTCTGCACTGTCAGAAAGTCTGACACAGGGCTTGAACTCATGAACTGTGAGATCATGACATGAACTGAAATCAAGCATTGAATGCTTAACCAACTGAGCCACCCAGCTGCCCCTTGGACCAATTTTTTTTTTAGTGTTTATTTTTGAGAGAGAGAATGTGTGTGAGCTCTTGTGAGCAGGGGAGGGGCAGAGAGAGAGGGAGACAATATTCAAAGCAGGCTCCATGCTGTCAGCACAGAGCCTGACGTGGGACTCAAACCCAGGAAATGTGAGATCATGACCTGAGCCGAAGTTGGATGCTTAAATGACTGAGCCACTCAGGGGCTCTTCACTCTTCAGTATTTTTTATAAGAATACCATCTGCTGGGGGTCCTGGCTGGCTCAGTCGGTAGAGCATGTGACTCTGGATCTTGGGGTGGTGAGTTTAAGCCCCATGTTGGGTATAGAGGTTACATAAAAATAAAATCTTAAAAAAATACCATCTACTACACTGAGTTTATTATTCAGTATAGAATTTTCACTAAACTTTTTTTCATATAATGATAACTTCAGATTTTTACTGCTAGGTAAATTTTCTAACAAGACGAGTTGAATTTTTTCTGATTTGAACATTCTGAATTTTGCAACATAATCCACCTTTTTTTTTAAATGTGATTCATTATTATAGAAATATTGACTGAAATTTCCCAAGTTTTTATACATTAAATATGACTAAAAACCTCTTGGAAACATTTCATTCCTACTATTTATAAATTAGAAAAACGTGCGGACATTTTCTTGCTATTATATTGAGAAATGCTATTATTAACACTATATTAATATTCCTTATGATATTTAGCTTTACAAATCATCTACATTCTTTTTAAATATTTTATTTGTAATGGCCTAGCACTTTTTTCATAGCATAGGGAGAATTTTAAAGTCTTTACAGAACCCTTCAGCAGTTTCTACACTATGGAAAAACTTGAATAACTTGGTTGGTAGGTATGCTCGAAGAGTGTATACTTCTGATAGTGAACAATGGCTTTTCCTCCCACAGTTCAGGGCGACTTTAGTTTTGCAAGTTAGAGGACACAGTTTATCTTTCCATCTGTTGTTTGTCATATTTTATTTGCCCCAGCATGCAAGTACACTGTATGTAATTGTGTAATCATCATAAATGCATTTACTTTTAAATGCTATTTACAAATTATTTATGTCACCTTAGACCCAAAGTTAGGAATGTGTTATAAAGTTGTTGTGTCTAAGGACTTCTTGAAACCCTGGGTAGGTTGGCTGACTCAGTTGGTGGAGCATGCAGTTCTTGATCTCCGGGTTGTGGGTTTAAGCCCCACATTGGGTGTAGAGTTTACTTAAAAAAATCTTTAAAAAAGTTGATCATAGTGATTGCCTTTTAAGGAGGCATTCAAGGACACTGGGGAGGGAGATAGAGAGGGATCTCTTATTGTTTGTTGTATATAACTATTACCTAATTAAGACAAATAGGAAAAACGTGTGCTTTTTATTTTTAGACTTTTGCCATTTTCTTATATGTGTTAGTGAAATACCAGTTTAATTTACATATGAAATGAGGCATATATACAATGGCCTCACCACATAGGTGACCTTGATGAATTTTTTCACTTATAGGAATAAGACATGTATACTGTTGAGTACTTGATAGAGGAAAGTGCCTCAATAGGTGATGATAGTATGGTTTAAGAAGGAGAATTAGCTCTGGCTGGGGGCATTAGGGAAGATTTGGTGTAGGAGGAGGTGTTTAACCTGTGTTTTGAAGGATTGGCAGGCTTTGGACATGTGATAAAGTAGCTAAGAGGATTTCAGGCAGGAAATTGCATGGAGTGAAGGCACCGAAGCTGGAAAGATGGGAAGTGGGGAATACTTTTGCTGCTTTTATGATAAGGATTATTAAATTGTGTTTTGATTTCCTTTTAAAAAAATTCTTTTAAAATGTTCTTTAGCAGATGCAGGCATACGTAGTTCTTTCAGCTCAGGTAATTTGTATTTGAAGCTGTTTTTGGTAGCTGTTCAGTCCAAGATGTAAGAGGATTTTTGGAGAAAAGTCCTTTGGGCTGATTTTTCAGAGGAGGAGACCAGGAGACTGGTTTGGCTGGAACCATGAAGCACTGAAAACACAGGTTAGAGTCAAAGCATGGCGAGATTTAACCAGGGGAAGACTTCATTTGAGAGCCTGAACCATTCAAATTAAATACGAAGTGTAATTGTATAATTAATTTACACTCATTGTAATCACATTGATACAGTTCAAAAAGAGTAATGCATACTCCTCCAGTATTCTTCTAGACAATTTCTATGCATACATAAGCACATTACATACTATACATCCTATTATAAACTTTGCTTCTTTACTTAATATTTCTTTTTTTAAAAAATTTTTAATGTTTATCCATTTTTTTTTTGAGAGAGAGAGAGAGAGTGTAAGCTAGGGAGGGGCAGAGAGAGACGGAGACATAGAATCCGAAGCAGTTCCAGACTCTGAGCTGTAAGCACAGAGTCCGATGGACTTGAACTCATGAAGCGTGAGATCATGACCTGAGCTGAAGTCGGACGCTTAACCAACTGAGCCATCCAGGTGCCCCTTTATTTAATATTTCAAGCACATACTTGTCAAGTCAATACCTGTAATTATACCTCAGGTCATTTTTAAAAATTAAAAAAATTTTTTTTTAAATTTTATTATTTTTTTTCCTAATGTTTTATTTATTTTTGAGAGAGAGAGAGAGAGAGAGACAGACAGACAGACAGCATGAGCAGGGGAGGGTCAGAGAGAGAGGGAGATACAGAATCTGAAGCAGGCTCCGGGCTCTGAGCTAGCTGTCAGCACAGAGCCCGTCGCGAAGCTCGAACTCGTGAACCTTGAGATCATGGCCTGAGCCGAAGCCCGATGCTCAACCGACTGACTCACCCAGACGCCCCGGTCATTTTTTTTTTTTTTAAACTGTAGTGGGATATTGTGTGGATGTATATACTTTAATTTCCCATTGATGGACACTTAAATTGGTTCTGATTTTTTAAAATCCATGTTCCTGTACAGTTGTATAGGTATATCTGTAGTGTAAATTCTTAGAAGTGGAATTGTTGAATAAGTAGTTATGTACATTTTTAATTTTGAGAGCTGTTGACAAATGCCCTCCCAGGTATGCCAGGGTACACAAAGAGTATGTTAGGGTTTGATTTCCTTATTTTCTCACCAACCCTGGATATTTAAGAATAAGTTCTCAATCTGTGCTAATCTGATAAGTGAAAAGTGTACAGCATTCTTATTTTAATTTGCATTTCTTTGATCATAAGTGAAGTTGGTGAAGATCATAAGTAAAGTTTTAATATATCAAATTATCAAATTTTATAGTATACATTTTTTAGGGGTGCCTGCGTGGGTCGTGACCCCAAGATCAAAAGCCTCATGCTTTTCTGACTTGAGCCAGCCAGGTGCCCCTAAAATATACATTTATGGTCTCTCAGTAACAGGTGGTTTATGTTATATGAAGTACTTCTTTCTAAGTAACATTTACTTGTTTTAAAAATAACAGATTTGTTGATATATAACTTGCATACCATAAAGTTTACCCTTTTAAAGTATTACTTAGTGGGTTTTAGTCATTTATTTTAAAATTGAGTGCCAACCATTCCTTTATTATTTGTAGTAACTAACGATTAAGTTGAAATTGAGGTCTTCTCTTTCTTTCCAAGTTCATGAGCATATTAGGCCCAAAGTATGATATGGGAAATGCAACTTTTCCTGTTATTTTCCCAGTCTGAGGCCTCTGTCTTTTGGGGAGTGCAGTGGTGCTAGTTGGGTTCTGAAATGGAATTACACATGACAACTGCTTTGGAATGTTAGTGCTTTGGTACTGGATGGGGAGTGATTTCTTTTAAATAACCTGTAGCTGAAACTGATTTCCAACTGCTAGCGGTGGCTTTTTCTGGTTTTAAAAATGTGAAATCTGATGTGAAACAAGCTGCTGAGGTAAAAGGGTTTTTTAAAATATGGTAATTGTTTAAAATTACTAAGTCAGTTAACTCCTTTGTAGTTACTCTGATCATTTTTTATTTCAGGTTTTTTAACATCTATTAACATGTATATGTTTATGTGTTTTGGATACAGTGATTACATTGCTTCGCTTTAAGAATAGCCATGATCTGCTGTCTTTGTTCCTGGTTATAATTAACACAACTATTTTAGTGTGGAGAACAGCATATTGGTGATTTGTTAGACTGATTTTTTTTTGAGTAAACCTGTTCTGTCTTCTAGGATTGGCTCTCACCTAATAGGGTGCCAGGCAGCTCCTGTCCAAGGATGCCTATAGAATAGTAGTCCTTGTTGTTGGCTAAGTCTGGGACCTTTATCTGTATGCTCCTTCCACTTGGGAAAAGGTATTGACACAGGCTCATGTGGATGGTTTTCTATTGATTTTGACGAAATTGAATAGATCATTATTTTCTTTTGACTTCATAAAGTAATACTATATACATTTAGTTTCCTATTCTTTTTAGCAAAAATATTCTGAAAACTGTGATTCTCTGCCTTTTAACCCTTTCATTTTTATTGTTTCTCCATCGTTTTATGCTTCTTCTATTTGGAAAGTTATTTTTGATTAGTTTGGTTTTATTTAGTCTTTTAAATTAAAATGTCTCCTCTTTTTCCCCCTTGACATCTCTTTTCTTGTTACTAATTTTTTCATGTTTTAGGATTTATTTCCTACTGTAAAGTCCCTTGGCCTTTGGGTTGCAGCTTTGATTAAAGTGGATTTTTTCTTGGGCTTTTAATTAGATTTTCTTTTTCTTTAGCTCTTCATATGGAGATTGAGGCTGATGCTGACTGACATTGGGTCAGTGGCATGATTACTTAGGATGAGACTAATGGGAACATTGAGTGGCTTGAACATAGCATTGAGCTCAGCTTGTGGACATTTCCATTTCTGCTGGAGGGCTGTTTCCTGGCTTAGAAGCACTGTCCTAAAATAAAAATAAATAAATAAAATTCTTGGGTAATCTGTCCATTGAAATCAAGGTGAGACCTGAGAACTGGGTGACCTGTGGAAAACAATGGTAAGTCCAGAAACAATGTTTTGCTCAGAGATAGGATGTTGAGTTTGATTTGATAGGAGAGTGTAACTGTGTCTTTTAAACACACTATGTATGTACTGTGTCATTCATGATTTTTCTTGCTTCACCAAAAAGTCCTGAACCATGATAGGCTGTGAGCATTATAAATAAGCTTGAAGTATGTGTTCTAGTTAGCACGAGAAGACCTGGGCCCCGATTCTACCTGTGCTGTGGACTTTGGTGGGTGATGCATTGCCCTGCCTCCCTAGCTCTTGGCCGGCGACTGTAGTACCTACACTGAGATGGAAAAATAGATATGGAAATCCTTTGAGAATGAAAATGTATGCTATAAACCTAAGGTACTTTAGTTTCCTGTATCTTTCCCAGGAACTCAGGGCTCTTGCAGCCCACAATCTTTCCTTAATCTAGCAATATTTGTTTTCTGTAATGTTGCCAAGAGAAGTCTACTGTCATCTTGCTGCTTTTCTTATATACCAGCACTACATGCAGATATATTTGTTCCAGATATTTTTATGCAGGTACTAACTGTCCAGTAAGAGTTCAGCTGTCGTAGAGAAGTACTGTTTTTAGGTGTTTTATCCTAAAATAAATACTTTTGTCCTTACTTTATAACAAGAGACATCAAAAAGACTTTTATGAGTGTGATAAAACATTGCCTTTTCTTTTTTTAGCAAACTTAGCAGTTTTTTAAATATCAGAAATCTGTAAATATGGTTTTCTGTCGTGAATACAATGCAGATGGCATCAGTAGGTTGTTTGAGTTCAGAATGGGAGCAGCTATCAGGATTTCCTGCCACCTTAATCACAGGCCCAGAAGCTTTTAGTATAAAGATTCAGAAAGAGCTAGAGTTAGCTTGTAGACTCTGAAATGTCTTAAACCATTTTCTCTTTCAAGTTGCTTATTCCAGTCTGATTGTTCAGGAAAGAAACTCTGAAGCTTTTTTGCTTGTGAGTCAGAGGTTGATTTGTAATTAAGACAGTTAATATTGGTTGTAATATTGGTCTTTTTTTGCAGGGGTGGGGGGGACTGTCCTGAATCAGGGGAGAGTTGTCTGGCTAAGTCTCTTCTCTGGGTGCTCATATAATTTGTTTTCTCATTTAGGTTGTATATTTGGGGTAATTTCTCCTTTTAAAGGAAGTGGCCATATTTTTGTCACTCTCTGAGAAGAATATGAGTGCTGTCAAATTTCTTGCATCCCCAAAGTCCATTTTGCTTGCCCATGTTCTGGCAGTTTCTAGGGTGCCATTTGCAAGCTGTGCTGATGTGGGCCGGCTTTGAAATCCAAGGCATCTTTTGTGAATATCAAAGGACTGTAAAGGGATGGGTAATGTTAAGGTTGCAAAATGCTTGCAGAGTACCACATGCTGTTGATATGCTTACTATAGTGATTTATGATCCTTGGAAATTTAGGCCTTTGATAGAGCTGTCATCAAGGTGGGCCTCAGCGCTGTCTGTGCTTTGCTTCAAAATGATTCACTTTAAGCTCCCAGTATAAAAATAGACCCCTGCTTCCCTCATGTACCTCCCTCCCCCAGTAGCTTCTTTAAACCTTTCTAAAACTGAGAGAAAATATGTGTAAGACACCACTAAAAAGAATCTCACCTCTGGGTTATGTGTTAGAGATCTGAATGTTGCTAAAGCACCAAGGAGGGAGGAGTGTAACCTGTTTTGAGCTCATCTGTGACACTTGTTTAGAAAAATCAGATGACACTGGAGTTGTCACGGCTGCATTTCTGAGGTTTGGTTTTTAACTTTAGTTGGAGTGACAGTCATCTTCTCTTTTTCTTCTTCTTTTTTAATGTATATTTGAGAGACAGAGTGAGCAGGGAAGGGTCAGAGAGAGAGGGAGACATAGAATCTGAAGACAGGCTCCAGGCTCTGAGCTAGCTGTCAGCACAGAGCCCGAGGAGGGGCTCGAACCCATGAACCCACGAACCCACGAACCATGAGGTCATGACCTGAGCTGAAGTCAGATGCTTAACTGACTGAGCCACTCAGGTGCCCCAGCCATCTCTTTTAGGAGGTGATTGTCTAGGAGTGACTGTGCACCGATGGTACCGTGTCACAATCACTTTAGGGCCCATTTACAGAGATGATTTGTGGAGGTTTCTAACCTCTTGCTCATGGTATTACTGAAAAAGGAACTGTGTGTATTTGATGTAATTTTGGCCACAGCTCTGTTGTTTGTATTACATTGAATTAGAAGTCAGTATTTGAAGTTCTGTTTCTTTGGATATTACAAGAGGGTCCATAAGAATAATGGGTGACTATGAAATTAGCCAAGTGCACAGTTAGAAGTATATTTCAGAGATGAGGTGAACCTGCCACGCTTGTGACTCCCTGGCTTCTGCTGTGAATTATGGAGCTGACGTTTGTTTTTATTTTGTTATTTAAAAAATTTTTAGGGGCTCCTGGGTGGCTCAGTTGGTTAAGTGTCCAGCTTCAACTCAGGTCATGATCTCACGTTAATGGATTTGAGCCCTGTGTTGGGCTCTGTGCTGACAGCTAGCTCAGAGCCTGGAGCCTGCTTCCAAATTTGTGTCACTCTCTCTCTCTGACCCTTTCCTGCTTGCACGGTCTCTCTGTCTTTCAAAAAAAAAAAAAAAGAAAACTTAAAAAATTTTTTAAATGTTTATTTTTGAGAGAGAGAGAGCTTGAGCAGGGTAGGGGGGTCAGAGAAAGAGGGGGACAGATGATCCAAAGTGGGTTCCACACTGACAGCAGGAAGCCTGATGCAGGGCTCAAACTCATGAACCATGAAGATGATGGCCTGAGCTGAAGTCAGATGCTCAACCAAATGAGCCACCCAGGCAACCCAAACTGACGTTTGTTTTTAGATGCATGGAAAAAGTTAGACAGTTGGTACTTTTTCAATTACATAAACTTAATGGGTTATAAAAATATTACTTGGACTTCATTAAGTGAAGAAGACTTTCTTCTAATTTATCTTTTATTCTGTGAAGCTTCACCTATTCTGTTGATGATAAATTCTGAAAGAGGATTGTTCTAAGTTTATAGTGATGATGTACTTTATTTGTCCTTACATAATTTATTTTATTTTATTTTATTTTTATTTTTTAATTTTTAAATTTTTTTTGAATATAACACAATTTATTTTTTTAGCATATGCAATTATTTTCCATCATTTACAATACAGTAGTTACAATGACACTCCAAACAGAAAAGCAAAGTAAAAAATCAAAACACCAACTTCTATTTCATGTAATTAGACTTATACAGAAATTAGAAGGTTAAGTAACAACTAATTAATCACTTAATTTCACAGCTATCTGAAGTGGCAGTCGTTATATAGCAGCTTATCTATGATACATTCAAGATAAATGATACAATTTATTACTTGCCCATAAGCTACAACACAGCCTGCTTAATACCTTTCCTTAAATTCCACCTCTATACTACAATATGCTTGAGGTCCATGCAAAAAAGTAGCTACCTTTTATGTAGGAAATGGATGATTAATTCTTTGGTATTGTAAAAGTAACTTCATTTAAACATAACCACCCCCACCACCATAATTTCTGACAGAGCTTTTCTCCCTTCATATTTTCTGTTTTGCTTGAGTTTTAGAGAATTGTAGATTTGAAACTAATGTCTTTTCTTCTCAAATACAGTATGTTTCCTTTTCTTCTATAGTTTTTATGGGTGTCCAGGAGCGATGTGTTTAATTTGGGGGAAAAAAAAGATCTTGGAAGAATCACAATTTCCATGTATCTATACTGATATTGAAAAGGAAAACTCAGTCGTTTTTCTAGAATGATAGACACGGTGATTAATAAGAGAGATGATAATTTTTCTAAAAATTATCTGTAAATTCAGGCTTAGCTTTTGTGTGAAGGCTGCTCTCCTCCAAGTCTCCTCTTTTCTCTCGGTGGTTGGTGGTTCAGAAGGGAGGCTGTGAGTGATACACTGGGCCATTCATCTGGTAGTACTGTTTCCAGTGTTTTTTACGGGCACAGTATTAGGCACTGGGAGCACAAAGACGAGTAAGGCATGTCCCTGCACTGACAGAGTACATGAGGAAATGGATGTGAATAAAATACGATTGGAAAAGAACTTTAAAAGAAGTAGAAACTCTATGGTCCCCCACACCCCATAGTGAGGTGTGCATGGTACTCACGGGACATCTTACCTGTTTGTCAACATTGGGTTCTTCAGCCCCTCTTTAGGCATCTCCATTTATTGCGGATGTGTGACCTGATATAAGTGGGGTGAGGTTTTCTTGTCACTAAAGTTTTCTAGGGGAGTAGAGGGTAAATCTCTTCTGGGAAAAAGTTGGGCACCCTAACTGTGTCTTCCACTGAACCTGAAGTACCTTTCTGTTTTGCTTACTTTTAAGAACATGCTCTCAGAGCTTATTTAAAATAATTTTGTGAATTTTTCCCAAACTCCTTTTTGAAAAAAGAACTCTTTTTTTTCTTTTTTTCTTTTTTAATGTTTATTTTTTGAGAGAGAGAGCACAAGCAGGGGAGGGGCACAGAGAGAGAGAGAGAGAGGGAGAGAGGGAGAGAGGGAGAGAGAAACAGGATTTGCAGCAGGCTCTGTGCTGAGAGGAGAGAGCTGATACTGGGCTTGAACTCTCAAACTGGGGAGATCATGACCTGACTGAAACTGGACACTTAACTAATTGAGCCACCCAGGCACCCCAGAGAAGAACTCTTTTCAAATAAGGAATAAGGAGTCCTGGACCAGATGGACTGCCCTTGACCTCCTCTGCCTTGGAGACCTGCGAGGTTTTTTTTTTTTTTTTGGTGGACACCCTGCAAGTAAATTAGATGCTGATCTGATTTGCATGTTTTCTTTGTTGGGTGGCAGGGGGGCATAATATTTGATTTTTGAATTCATTCTCTCTGGCCAACCATTCTTCCTGCCTAAGTAAGAAGTAGTACCTGCCCCCTGCCTTTCTTTTTTTCTTTCCTGGAAAATGGCCCAGTTTTGTTTTCTTAGTTTTCAGAAAAATTATGGTATCTCTGTATGGAGGATTTGAAGCATTGTTTAAAAATACGTTTATGGGGTATCTGGATGGCTCAGTCAGTTAAGCATCTTTCAACTCTTGATTTTGGCTCAGGTCATGATCTTGCAGTTACATGAGTTCAAGCCCCGTGTCAGGCTCTGCACTGACAGTATGGAACCTCTTGGGATTCTCTCTCTCTGCCCCTCTCCTACTTTGCGCTCCCTTTGTCTCTCTCAAAAGAAATAAGCTTTAAAAAAATAAATTTATTAGCTTTAAAAAAAATAATACAACCACCACCTCGGGAGCTTTTAGTTATACCTGTTACCTCTATATTTCTTATATTGGCATTAAATCTATTTATCCACCAAGTAGATTTATTTATTATTTATTTGTATTATTATTTACTATTTGCTAGTAGTGTACAAGGTGGGGACACTTGTCATATAGTGGTACTTGCCTACATTAGGAATCAATCAATCACAGGCGCCTGGGTGGCTCAGTCGGTTGGGCATCTGACTTTAGCTCAGGTAATGATTTTCTGGTTCATGGGTTCGAGCACCGCATTCGGCCCTGTGCTGACAGCTCAGAACTTGCTTCAGATTCTGTGTCTCCCTCTCTCTCTGCCCCTCCTGTCATGCGCTGTCTGTCGCTCTCCTGCTCTTGCTCTTTCCCACTCTCTCTCTCTCTCAAAAATAAACAAACATTTAAAAAAATTTAAAAAAGGAATCATTCAGTCTTTTTTCGTCTGTTTAGGTTTGTTGTTGTTGTTTTTGTTGTTACTGTTCCTTTAACTATCTTGCATTGTCAGTAGTTATGCTCTTTTTCCTGTCCCAATGGAGCAGGTAAATTAAATCCCAGTCATGGTGCCTAAACTTGTAGCTTCAGAGAGAAGCAGCTGGCACTGAATTCTGCCTGGCTTAACTTTCCACCCAGGAACTGTCAGTGATTCAACACGTACTGGATATGTGTTTTCCAAGTTTAATACTGATATAAGTGGGCTATACCTTTGCTCTTACAATTTATGAGGCAAGCCTTGCAGAATATATTTAGAAAACTAGAACAAAAGTGGATTATAGCTAACTACATACTGTCTAGCATAAACATAAATATATGAATATACAGTTCACATTTAGGTTAACTAGAGATTATTGTGCGTTAAAGTAATTGACCAAGTATTTACTCAGAAGCTAAGAGCCTGGCCTTAAAGAGTGGGTGCTGTTTGAATAGGGACTGGGAGAGCAGGTTCTGATGGTCTCAGCAGGGGGTCAGCCTGAGGCAAGGAGGAGAGTGGTGTGTACGAGTCCAGCAGGGAAAATCTTGCTGGAGTGAAGAATCTGTGGGCAGGAGTGGGGCGAGATATGTTACTCGGCCAAATGCTGGAGGCACAGAATTCGTGTTGGCACCTGAGAAGAACGGGATGTTTGGGTCCAGGGCAGAGGCAGTAATGTGGCAAGGCAGCCAGAGACTGTGAAGGTCTGAGTGCTCTGGTTAGGACGTGCGCTGGCCAGGCCTGCGATGGTGTGTTTGTGCGCTTGTGTGCTGTGTTCACATCCTTTCCTGTCCCTACTTGTATTTGGTCAGACGGCCAGACAGGCAGAAGGAAACACAAGTAGCCACAGGACAAAATAGGCTTTTACAAGTCTAAGTGGTTGGTGGAAGCATCACTGTTGGCTTTTATTTAGTATCGTAATTAATAAAAAATCACCAAAACCCGTATTACTAAATATAGATACTATTTTATGATGTTATAGACTTAATTTACATGCTCCAGTGGGACAAGTTTTTTAAACAGATCATAAATCATAGTTTATGTATGATTCTGTTTCATCTCTTTTCTTCTTACCCCAGACATTCACTGTTTCATACATATTTATCCATCCCCAACCCTCTCGCCCCCCTTTCTGGCTAGCTCTTGTTTATTTTTCAGGTCTTAGTTTAGGCATCCTTTCATTAGGAAACCCTGTCCTCATTCAGGTTTGTACCTAAGGGACATCGCTTCTAATGCTGCACTGTGACTGTACGCTCCGCCCCTGCCACCCTGGGAGCCCAGGGACTAGGCTAATAGCTGTTGGATCCTCATCTGCCAGGGTGGGTCGGGCCGTGTCTCCTGGTTAGTCAGTGTCCAGGTTGGACTGACTTATCATTGTAAATAAGTTTTTAAAACTTAACATCTCCTAAACACTTTTCTGCTTTTATGGACTCATGACTATTACTTATTGTGGTCGTAGTATGTTGTTTAATGTTTATATTCTTTAAGTATTTCCCTGTTATTGGGCATTTTGGTTATTTCCATTCTTTTTCCTCCATATCTAGTACTGATACCATAAACTTTCTTGTACATACAGCCCTTCTTTTTAATACTTCTAAATTGGGGCACCTGGGTGGCTCAGTCAATTAAGCTTCTGACTTTGGCTCAGGTCATGATCTCACGGTTTGTGGGTTCGAGCCCCACATCGGACTCTGTGCTGACAGCTCAGAGCCTGGAGCCTGCTTCAGATTCTGTGTCCCCCTCTCTCTCTGTCCCTCCCCCACTCATGCTCTGTTTCTCTCTGTCTCAAAAATAAATAAACATTAAAAAAATCTTTTAAATTAAAAATACTAAAGGAAAACCATAGACCACATATTTTTATATCTTTTATATTTTTATTAAAACATTAATGTTTGTTTCTTTTGAGAAAGAGAGAGAGGGAGGGGCAGAGAGAGAGGGAGAGAGAGCATCCCAAGCTGGCCCTGCACTGTCAACACAGAGCCCGATGAGGGGCTCAAACCTACCGACCCTTGAGATCATGACCCAAGCTGAAATCAAGAGTTGGGCAGTCAATGGACTGAGGCACCCAGATGCCCCTACCACATATTTTTAAAAAAGATGTGTGTGTTCCTTTATACATTGTGTCTAACTTCCTAGTGAGTGATCTGTAAAATAGCATTTGTTTTTGCTCAGATTTTATTTTGAACAAGGAAAATATGCCTCTGTTCTAATTCAAATTAAGTTATAAAACAATCAGCTGTGATTGATCCCCAAATAGGGTAGAGACACATAATGGGGTGATGGGGTACTATTTTAAGTAGAGTATTAGAGGACAGCTTCTCTGAAGAGGTGACATTTGAGCAAGGCCTTGAACAGGGTAAGGAATGATGCAGAGATCTGGGGATAGGGCATTCCGGGCAGAGAGAATGCTAAGTGCAAAAAGCCCAAGACAGAAGCCTGCTGGTCAGGGAACAGTGGAACAGCTCTGTAGAGTTGTAGGAGGTGAGGTCAGAGGAAGAGGCACAGTCTAGGTCTAATAGGTCTCTGCCTTTTATTTTATGCATAATGGGATGATGGTGGAAGGTTTTGATCGGGGTGTGACAGTATCTGATTTCTCTTAAAAAAAATCCCTCTGGCTGCTCTGTTAAAGTTTGATTGCTGCCAATTGGAGGCTGGTGAGAAGGCCATTGCAGGAATGTGGGTGAGACACGGTGGTGGCTTGGACAGGGTGGGGGTGGTAGAGGTGAAGAGAGTGCTCATGTTTGGGATTTGGTAAAATGCCATATCCTTAGAGGTGAAGTTTTTACAGCTTGTTATAAAACAAGCTTAAGGCAAAATCTTACGTTGAAAATGAAATGGTAGTGTTTAAAATGCCTTTCTCTTCAGAGTATTTGGTAGATTTTATATCCTTGAAATTACTGAACTGCTTCAGTGGGGAAAGAAACTGGTAAAGGTAAGGGCTGGGACTGGATTGTATTGTTAATCCACTTGCTGATGGAATGAGAACGATTCCATAGCAGCAGATGTGCATATTTTCATCTGTAATGGCCATTTATTTAATATAAAAGGTATGTCTGAAGAATTATGCTTGGATAAATTATATACTGAATTCTGGTGCTTAGTGTGATTGTGTTCAACTTGACCTGTTTAGTATTAACTGTGAAATATGTCGTGGTAATAATAAGGAACGCAGTGGGAGCCTTTCTGCTGTTATCAAAATCCATTAACAAGTTTTGCTGTGCTTGACTGCTCTTCAATGTTACGCTTTAAGGTTCGTACCAAAGCTGTCGATGTAAATGGCATCCATTCCAGAGCGGTTTCTAAGGCATACAGACCATGATGCTGTATTTGGAGTAAATATCTGTTTACTCCATAGAAATGATAGGTGCTAGACAGGTTATGGTTTGCTTTGGTTTTGCTCCTCTACTTTGTATAGGATTTTAGCCAGGTAGAGAAAAGTGTTTGACAGTGTTCTTGAGTTTTGTGAAACTACCCTGGCTTATGCGAATGCTCTGCATGGAAGGGCATTTTTCTTTATTGTTTTATGTGTAAGAGATACTAGTTTAGCCAGGGGCATCCTTTAGTGTAGGAAGTCTTGGGAAAGTGGGCAAAGGTACTTTTCAAGGGCTAAATTGAAGCAGAGTGTCTTTTTTGGAGAAGTTTGTTTTAAGAGTATGAAATTTAAACTTAACGGTATCTGCCGTTTGCAAAATGTAAGATATTAAGTCAGGGTGTTGAGTGTTTATTGGTTTTTGTTTGCTTTTCTAGGGCTGGGTGGTTTTTTTTTTTTTTTTGTTTACTTTAAGTAATCTCAACACCCAACATGGGGCTTGAACTCATAACTCCCAAGATCAAGAGTCCCATGGTTTTGCATCTGAGCCAGCCAGGTACCTCTAGGGTTGGGGTCTTTAATCGAGTTTTAGAATCTTTTTTTTTCATAGCCACTTAAAGATTTAGAACAAAGATTAGCACCTTTTTTGGGATCACTTTATTAATCTGAGGAAAACTGTGGACTCTCTTCCCAGAAAAAGACACGCACACATTCATGCAACAGATTTATTCAGCATATGTTTATCAAATGGTTACTCTCTTGTCAGGCATAGTTATTAGATGTTTAGGATACATAATGAACAAAACAGAAAAAAGAAATCCAATAGTCCCCACACTCTGCCCTGTGGAGTTTATATTCTAGTAAAGTCAGCAAGCAGTAGGCATGATACATAAGAACATTATGAAGTATTTTAGGATATGGTGAGCGCTCTGGAAAAAATTGAGCATGGGAAGGGAAGGATAGCAGTGGTTCTGATTTAAATATGGAAGTCAGGATTGGCCTGATAGGATGATATTTGAACAAAAGGTTAAAGATGGTATATCAATTAGCCATGCAGAGTTCTGGCTTTGGAGCTTTCCAGGCTCAAAGGAGGGGAATGCCAGCACAAAAGCCAATAAGGGGAAGAGTGGGGTGTTAGTTTCTGGGAGCTGCTGTAATAGTAACACAGGTGGGTGACTTCAGACAATGGAAATGTATTCTCCCCTGTAATCCAGAGGCTCTGAGGGCGGATGGGATCCATGCTCCTCTCCTGGCTTCTGGTGGCAGCCAGCAGGCCTTGGCATCCCTCGGCTTTACTCTCTCTGTCCTCACACCTCCTCCTGTTTCATCTTCTTCTGCCTGTCATTGGATTTAGGGCTCAACCTAAATCCAGGATGATCTCATTTCAAGATCCTTAATTATATCTACAAAGACTGTTTTTCCCAATAAAGTCACATTCAGGAACTAGGGGTTAGGATTTGGACTTACCTTTTTGGGGGCCCACCATTCATCTGTATTTATTCCTAAGATTGATACAACTGGTAGTATGTACTGGTAAGCGGGTAGGGGCAAGTAGGTCTCTGGTGCCCCTAGGGTCCTCTTAAGGACCTTGCTTAAATTGAACTGGGAAGTCATTGGAAGGTTTTGAGCAGAGATTTGGCAGTGATTTGCGTTTTAAAGGGATGTCTCTGACTGCTGTGTTGACTACAGACACTGGGTGGAGGTGAGGGCACGAGTGGGAGGCTATTGTAAAAATAATCCACATGAGAAATGATGGTGGCTCAGGCCAGAGTGGTAATAGTGAGGGTGGTGAGTGTTTGGCCTCTGGACATATTTCAAAGGTAGAGCAGTGGTATTTTCTGATGAATTTTCATGTCGGCTAGGGGTGAAAGCAATCAAGAATGATTCCAAGGTGAAGTGTCTGGCTGACTCGGTAGAGCATGTGACCCTTGATCTTGGGGTTGTGAGTTCAAGCCCCACGTTGGGCAAAGTGCTTACGTATGAAAATAAATTAATAAAAGACTGACCTACATTAAAAAATTAAAAAAAAAAGCGATCTCAAGATTTTGGGACTAAGCCAGAAGAATGCAGTTTTCAGAAACCAGTATAGGAAGAGTATGGTTAGAGCAGGGTTTTTGGGGAAAGCTTAAGAACTTAGGTTTGGACACTGAGTTTAAGGTAAGCAGTAGATTACAGAGTGGAGATGCTGAGCAGACAGTTTTAAGACAGAAGAGTCTGGAATTAGGTGAGAAACCTGGATTGGAAATACATAGATGTAGTTATTGGCAAATGTAATTAAAGCTGGGAAATTGGAAGAGATCACAACAGGAATATAGAGAGAAGTTTCAGGAACTAAACGTGGGACATTCAAAAGTCTGAGAGAACTATCTGCAACAAAAATCACCAAGAAGAGATCAGCATAAAAGGAAAAACCAAGAGAGCATTTTGGAAGCCAAGTAAGGAAAAGGGAGAAATCATTACAAAAGTCTGCTAAATCAGGTCAGATTTGGATGGAAAATTCATCATTGGATTTAGCAATGTTGAGGTCAGAGGTGAACTTGACAGGGTTAGTTTCAGTGGGGTATTTGGGTCAAGAGCCTTATTGGAGTGGGTTTAAGAATGAAAGAAGAATTTGAGAGAATGAACATAGCACCTTTTTGGAGGATATTTGCTGTAAAGAAGAATAGCTAAACAAGGCTGTAGGTAGTTGAAGACTTTGTTTTTTTCAGATAGGAGACATAATAGTACAGAAGTAGCTTGTTGCTTCAAAATTTTGCTTAATTTCAAGAGATTAATGGGTCCACTGTATCCCTCTGTGAACCTGCAATTTAGAAATTCTAGGCCTTTAGCTTGTCAGTAAAACCATGGGGCGGCATCCTCACTTCCTCCCTTGAGATGGCTCTTTTATATGGCCTAGTAATTAGATCACAAGGAAGGAGAATTCCTATTTTCAGTCTGTCTTATAAGGGGTAGGTCTTGGTGCGAATCACTTACCTTACATTAAAAAAAAATTTATTCTTTCCTTAGTACTTACACTGGCACTGTTCTACATGAATTTAATCTTTATAACAATCTTATGTTTTTTTTTTTTTTTTTTTTTTTTTTTTACAGTGTTGGGGAAGTGGAGGCACAGAAAGGCTTGGTAACTTGCCAAAAGAAAGTCTCCCAGCTGGGAAATGCATAGCCAAGTTTTTTTTTTTTTTTTAAAGATTGTATTTTTAGGGACACCTGGGTGGTTCAGTGGGTTAAACTCTTGATTTTGGCTCAGGTCATGATCTCACGGTTTGTGAGATTGAGCCTGGCATTGGGCTCCATGCTGATGGTGCAGAGTCTGCTTGGGGTTTTCTCTCCCTCCTTCTCTGTCTCCCTCTCTGCAATAAATAAATAAATAAACTTAAAAAGTTAAAAAAAAAAGGATTTTATTTTTAAACAATCTCTACACCCAACGTGGTTTTGACCTCACGACCTTGAAGTCAAGAGTCACATGTTTCTCTTACTGAGCTAGTCAGGTGCCCTCAGATCCAAGTTTTGAACCCAGACAGTGTGACTCCAGAGTCTGTGCCCCTAACCATTGTACAGTGCTTCCTCTCAGTTCTAGTTGTGGTTGCTAGTAAAGTGTGGTGAGTGGGGGGGTGAGGCAAGTGGGCTGGAGGTGGTAGATTTTGACGAACAAATGATGCTTTTGGGATGTCTTGGGGATTTTCATCCAAAAGATTTTGTAAATTTAAGAGACAGTGTCCTCATAGATTTGTCCCAGGTAATACATAATGAATATTGTAAGATTATTGTTATTTTTTAAAGATTCATTTATTTATTTAAGTAACTGCTATACCCAACGTGGGACTCAGACTCACAACCCTCAAAATCATGAGTCGACACCTTCTCCAACTGAGCCATCCAGATGCCCCTGAATATTGTAAGATTATAACAGATTTATTCCAAGGACTTGAGAGCAGCTGCTTTTCTTACAACAGATTGGTGAGCGTCCTTTTACGTTGTATACTGGCTGTAGGCTGACATTGAGATCTACACTGTTTCCAGTAGGTGAAATTGCTCCCTCTCCACCTGTACTTTATTTTCTGGTTCCTTTGACAGTAAGGCTTGATATATTGGTGTACCCTGGATGGCATTGTTTAGTTGGATCAGATGACCTAAATTACTGGCTCTCTTTGGTGTAGAGTGGTGGTTCAAGTATGCCTTTGGGACCCTAGAGTTAAAACGGGTGACTCTGAGTCAGTGTGGCTTGAGCATGTCGCTGAGCATCTCCTGATTCAGTTGGATAGTGCAGATTTTGTTTGCTTTGGTACAGCTTACGCATGTTCTTCTCTCTGTAATCTCTACCCAAGAATGGACTAGCCAGGGCCAAAGAGTAGCAGAAGTAATACACATGAAGATACTGGAGCCCATAATGAAAGATGATCATTTACCCCAAGGTGTAAGTCATATTAGTGACTGAGCTGACATTAGAACCCAATTTTCTTAATGCATTCAGATTAATGCTTTAAAAATGAAAGGGTTACTTTAAAAAAAATGTTTATTTTTGAGAGAGAGAGGACAAGCAGGGGAGGGGCAGAGAGAGATGGAGACACAGAATTTGAAGCAGGCTCCAGGCTCCCAGTTGTCGGCGCAGGGCCCAGTGCAGGGCTCAGACCCACAAACTGTGTGGTGACCTGTGCCAAAGTTGGATGCTTAACCAACTGAGCCACTCAGGTGCCCCAAATGGGTTATTTTAAAAAATATAAGCACTGCCATGCACTTATATACTTTTCATCCTTATAACAAATGTATAATGCTCCACAAGTTTATTTTTTACTATTGTGAGTAGCACTCTATAGATTTTTTTTTCATTCAGTAAATATCGAGTGTCAATTTTCTGAGGATTTGGTTACAAATCAGTAGGAAAAAAAACTTTGTTCTCCTAGAACTTACAACAGATTGGTGTCTTCTCATATTTACAATCATTAGTGTAGAGTATGAGTGAGTTCTTGTTTTATTACAGATAAAATTGTTGAATAAATGTATTTCTGAACAAGATTTTAAAAACCTGTATAAAATGAAGTCTTCTAGTGGCGCCTGGGTAGCTGAGTCAGGTAGGTGTCTGACTTGATTTTGTCTCAGGTCATGTTCTCATGGTCTTGAGATTGAGCCCTGCCTTGGGCTCTGTGCTGGGTGTGCAGCCTGCTTAGGATTCTCTCTCTCTCCCTCTGCCTCTCCTTCACTTGCGTGTTTTCTCTCTCTCTCAAAAAAAATGAAGTCTACTACATTATTTATTTTCTTTGATTAAAATGTATAGTACTTGCCCCCTTATACACAAGTGCTATTAAAAATTAAAATAAATAGGGACCTCTAAAAGAAGTGTTTTAAGTATCATTCTTGATAATTAAAGAACTTGTTTAATTGCTTTTTTTCACTAATTAGATAAAATGGGTAAATAGGTCTTGTGATTTTTGGCATGGTTGAGAAATTCTTCAATTTTTTTGAGGCTTAACAGATAAGATCTCTAATAAAGTCAAATTTCAGGTTGCAGAGTTGACCAGTAGTTTCTCATTCCTTGCTTTGTGGGATTCTCCCACCATTCTCTTTCATTTCTGGAAATTTGGTAGGGACTTGCGTGGATGGCATTAGATGATCCAGTTCACTCTAAGAGGCCCGGTTTGAACTTGGAGTCAGTGAAGTGTGCCTATGTTTAGTAATACAGAAAGACACCATTAAAAGAGTTATGACCAAATCTCAGATTGAAAGAAAGTAGATGGTCTATTCTAAGTGCACATCAAGAAACCGCTTTTTGTAGCTGACGGTTGCAGAGAGACTGTTAAGACAAGTCTGTGC